>NC_056524.1:121468450-121478481 GCF_019175285.1 Sceloporus undulatus
CTGACAGTAATGCGCTGTTAGCAGTGGAAACACACTCCTGGCGTGTGTGGAGTCTTTCGCTTCCTTGGAGGTCTTTAAAGCAGAGGCTGGATGGCCATCTTGGGGATGCTTTGATTTGGATTTCTGATGGCGATGGGGTTGGACTGGATGGCCCTGTGGTCTCTTCCAACTCTATATTCTATGCTTCTGGTGGACATGGAAGGGGTAAAGTGAAGGATAACTTTGAAGGCTAGGATAGACAGAATTTCCATGTATACCCTCTCCCCCCCCCCACTCCCAGTTTCTGGCTAAGATTTTTTCTTATACAAAAAGTTGTACATGGCTTAGAAAGGATGGTGCTAATGGATCCACTTTCCCATTGACTGAAGTGTACTGTGCATATTTTAGAAATATCTCCAATGTGGTTCAGACAGTTAAATGTACATCTATTTACTGTAAATAAAACTTTTTCATTTACATAATATATTGCAAGTGTGGTAATGTTGGTGCCTAGGCACAAAATGTGTCTGGTGCTGTGATCAGCTCAGAAGGAGCAGAATCAGGTATTAAAAAAAAATGGTGGAAGACATTTACTGTGCCACTGGCTTTGTCATGTGTGTGTATGATTGGCAAGTATAGTCAGCCCTTCTTATACATGATTTTTATACACTGATTCAAGCATTCACGGTCTGAAATGTTCAAAACAGTAAATCAATTTCAAATACTCAAACCTTGATTTTTTTATTTTTATAAGGGACACCATTTTTGCCATTTCATTATATTTATAGACTTGAA
The DNA here is from genome assembly GCF_019175285.1 of Sceloporus undulatus. NCBI lineage: Eukaryota > Metazoa > Chordata > Lepidosauria > Squamata > Phrynosomatidae > Sceloporus > Sceloporus undulatus. The sequence goes on from NC_056524.1 coordinate 121,469,225, forward strand.
CATCCACGGATTTTGTTATCCACTGGGGAATGGAAACAAACCCAGCATATAAAACGGGTCCACTGTATACTGAAAGGAGACATCAAATAAAAAGAAATTAGTAAAGTCGTGAGTCCTATGGGATGGTCGTACAGTATCTTCCTTCCCTTTACTTAAATTCAAAAGATTTTTCAATAATGTCGCCAGTGATTTGACGGCTTGGAGGAAGATAAATCACCTGGACATGACAGAAGAGACAAAATCTTGTTGCAGAAGATAATAACACCCATTTTGATTTCTTGTCCTTGAGTACAATGTAATTTGTTGCCTCATTTCTGGAGAGGTAAATAGTGTGGTTTTAGCTTCACTTCAGTATTCAGTGCAATATACATATTATAATTGTAAAGGGCCAAAATGGTTTAAATAGTGCAGTCATTTTCTTTTAAAATTCAAGGTCCATGCTGTTGTTGAGGTTGATGGCAGATTCCATCAGATCCCCTCCCTCCTGATATACTGACTGATTATATCCTGCATGGCAATATCTTGATTGGCAAGTATGTAGGTTTATGGAGACTGACTTGTCCCCCTTAAGGCATCATCTGTCTGAACACCTGGTTATAAAAAATCTTAGGTTTAACGCTTTCCAAATGAAAAACAATCACTCAATATTTGCATTATAAACCAATGCAAAAGATATTGTCATTTCCATTCCATATTAGAGCAACCCCTACCACCACAATAGAGGAATTTTAGACCTCTGCAATTGTGCATGAAGGGAAGCAAATTCATGGTTTTAATAGCATGCTACATTATACTCAAAATTCTCAGTCCTTGTAAAAGGTGTGTAATCTGCAGTTGATTTATTCCCTTCCCCGTTACAGTGTTCACTGGGGTAAACAAGGACACTCGTCAGTAATGACGGAAAATGGAAGTATGGGAGGCTGTGCAAACACATTTGGAGCCATTACCTTCTCCCATGTTGTGGTGCTGCTGTGTTTGCCATGCTGATTACTACAAATCTTGGTTGCAGTTGCCGTGGCTCTAGGATATATGAAGGTACAGTGGGGACCTTTATTCGCTGGAGTTTTGTTCAGAATCTGCCCATGGGGGTACAAATCTGTGGATGCTCAAGTCCCATTAAATATAAGTGGCAGAGCAATTGGTTGTGTCCTTATATAAATGGAATCAAGGTTTGTATTTGGAATTTATTTTGCTTGGAATATTGTTCATGCTGTGTGGCGTGACCCATGGATAAAAAAAAAATCTGAGGTATAGGGGGGCTGGTTATTTCCTGATGCTATAGATGATTTGTTCCATCATGCTTTGAGTGATTGTGGGCCATGCTAAGACCATTTTATAGGTGATGTAACTGCACTATGAAAGCTCATTTTGGTAGAGCAATTATGGGACAGCAGAATTCAGCGATGTTTGGAGTCATTGCAATAGTATGTCAAGGTCATATTTAACTGTGTGGGATACGTTTGTCCGCTATTGTAGACTGTCCCGGTGGTGGCCTAACCTCTAAGAGGGCGCAACCAAGCGAAGTTTGGCATGCTTTCAGACAGACATTGTGAATCTGGAGGCAACAGGCTGATGTGGAAAGAATGAGTGGCTTTTGCTATGTGGTTGTTCTATGTGCTGCTTTAGTGACCTGTTTTACTTGTAGGTGTGCAGGTTGTCATCACTGATAGCGTAAGTAGACCCATTCTCTGCAGCACTTGTTCTCTGGTGATGGGACTGCCAAAGGAAGAGGCAACCTTCCTGGTGCCTGCTGCAGCACTGTGATTTCCAAATCATGTAATTCCCAGCCCAGAGATCCAGAAACTGAGGTCTAAATGACACTGTTGAATAACCAGTTTGCCATCCCCTTTAACTGTTCACGGCGTTAAGCTGTGGTTTGGAATTTGGGATTTTTTAGTTTTGGTGATATATCTATTTTTCAGAGATGTGTCAATTAAATCGCCAGGAAGCCCTAGCTGGAGCCATGGCAGTTAACTGGTGCCAAACCTTATTTCCTGCAGTGCATGTGGACGTTTAGTGATGGGTCTTGCTGTTGTCACAGCGAAATTGATGTGGTTAATTAAGCATTTTAAGGGCTCTTTCGCCCTACAATTTTACATCAAATACGTGATCGGGTTATTATGACCGTCATTCTCACTTGAAACTTTTCCCCATCCTTATTTGATTGTGTCTGTTTATGATGAAGTGGGGCAAACACAAAACCCTTTTTTTTCTGCAGTAGTGTTATATGCGGATGTCTTTTCAGAGTTGAATAAGTAACATGACAAATCAGAATTGATTTCTTCTGATGGGGAGGAGACAAATGGATAGGGGTATTTACCATCCTTTCCTCATGAGATGTCACACATACTCCAGTTGCTACATGTTTTTTGGGTGTTGTTTGTGTTTTTTTTAAAATGTGGAATCAAAAAATTGTATAGATTGGTCAAACAACTAATGCAAAGGCATTGTAGTGTGCTAAACCATTCTATAATTTTCAATTACTTTTTTTAAAAACAAACAAAAAAAATCTTTGCTTCCATCCTGTGCTTGTCCAGTTTCTTCCAGTGTCTGCCTTCCTTTCCCTGGTGTCTGCCTTGGCTTCCCTCGTTTGCTTGTCCAGCACCCCTGGATTCTTCCTTCCTGTCGGTCTGCTTGCGCTTGCCTTTCCCAGTCTTACTCCTTTCCCGCTTGTCTCAGCATCCCCAGGTTCTTCTTCTTCCTTTGGTTCTTCTGCTTCCTCCCAGTTGTCCAATGTCCCAGGTTCTTTCCTTCCTTTCCTCTCAGCCACCTCCTTCCTCCTCCTTGTCCGTGCAGGTTTGTCTTTCCACTACTCTGTCCTCCACCGATGCCCCAGCAGCAGCGCACCACCACTGGGGGTGGGGATTGGGCTGGGTGGGGCTCGGTGGGGAAGGCGAAGTCATTTCCAAGCCTGCAGCCCTCCTCATCTGCTCTCCACCATCAGGGTTCCTGTTCTCTGCCCCGCCCCCCCCCCGGCACTGGGTTTTGTCAAAAGTCTGGGCTACATCACTGATGATTGGCAGAACATTTTGAAGCGCACACTGTTGCGGTACAACAACTGGTGCAAAAAAAGTGATTTACACTGTAAGAAAGGATCTGCTTTTTGTGGGATGAGAGACTTTTTTGAACTGATTTCCAACAAGGAGTGAGGGTGAATAGGAATTTGCTTCACTGTGAAGTGGGAATGAGTCCCTAAGCTCAGTCACAGCTGCAGAGAGAATGGTTCATTGAAAACACGGAGAGTAGCACAAATGGTTTACCGTTTGGAAATGAAGTAGAAACTTTACCTAAAGGGAATTGTTTCCCAGGTCTGATGCTTGAAGTGTGAAGCAATTCCATCCACATTTTTGGCTCCCGGCTAAGGGTGTTGTGTATAGAGGGTATTTAATTTAGATATTGTAGGAAGCGTATGCTAGAATGGTGATGTTAATGGGAAAAGCTCAGATCAAAATAAAGACTGATATATTGTTGTTTTTGGGGGTTTTTTTGGTGGCAGTTCTAAACATATTTACCATGGACTAAACCTGCAGAACTCAGTAGGGCTTGCTTTTCAACGGAGGATTCTTGTTGTAAGGCATCTGCCACACAATGAATCCATAACCCCTGAAGTGTTTTTTTGACCAGTGTTTTGTTCAAAATAAGATAGGAGCCTTCCTTCCCCCCCCACACAAAGAGAGAGATGCCTAATTTTCAGCATTGCTTAACTTGGATAAGATTGCACTAACAATAACAATAAGAAAAGGTCGCTGACTGTTGTTAATACACATATGCGTATCACATAGTAAAAAGGCAGATGGTTTGCCACATATTTACGGCCATAGTATGGGGATTTTAATTGTCCTGCCACTGGTGTTCATATTATACTCTCTTCTTGCCTTTAGAAATTTGTTTTTCTCAATTTGGTGTTTGATGCTGTAGAACAGGACAGGGGATCATGTATGGACAATACAAGCTTTTACTCTACAATATCCTTTGCAAATGGCTAGGAATGTATGGTAAAAAATTAATTGCAGGTGATATGAATCTTCATTTACTTGGGAGTTATGGTTTTTCTGAACTCATGAGACTTGGTCTGGGTAGTAGGAGGGCCAACATGGGGAGAATCCACCATGTTGGTTCAACAAGAAAAACCATGAGTAGGAAAGGAAAATGAGACTGGACTAGTAGTACATTAATCTGTAATGGAGAAACTTATTCCTTATCTGAGAAGACTTTCTCTGCTCCCTCTCCCGCCTCTCAACACAACCGACCTTGCAATGGACTTTCATTGCCCTCACATTCTATCCTAAACATAGAAGAGAGAGAGGAGAGGTTTCCCAAATTCTCTGTTTACGGCTATGAAATGTGAGGGCAATTTAAAGTCCATCAGAAAATCTGCAGGGATTGCAAAATTCCACGTCTATAACAGGATTTTTCCAAAGTTTGTGTCGATTAAACATCAGATTTGTCATCACAAATGCCATAATGCCACCAGTCCCCTGGATCCACATCAATCTCAACTCGGATTTGTAAATAATTATAAACCTACAAAAGAGGCACAGGAATGGCAAGCTGCAATCCAGTACTCGTGAGGTTGGATTAAGTTCGTTAACCTAACTTCCCGGGGAAAGAAAAACCTCAAACAAACTATTCCGTTACCCTTTGGACTTTTACTTCTTACTCTTCTTATCAGCCATCCCCCAAAACACCACCTACATTCCACTTCAAAACTTTCTATTAAGTTTCATTGCTCTCTTTTTCTTCTTGTCCACCACTGATTAAAAACAATCCTCTCGTCTTGTCTCTGGCTATCCCCCCCCCATTCAAATCACGCGGGGTAGGCCCCACCCCCCACCACCACCTCCCCTATGCAAAAGCAAAGAAGCAGACACACATGGGACAACCTCTTGCACTTGAACTTGGGTTATTAACTTTCAGAGTGTGACTTACAGGCCAGAATAAGCCTCACAGCTAGAAGAGTTTATTCCTGACATTTGACCAGTATCTGTGGCTGGCATCTTCAGGGAAAGATTTCCTTGATTGTTTCTCTCTATGTATCTCTCTCACTTTGTTTGTCTATATGTGTGTGGATGAATGTGATGTCTTAAGGAATTTCCATATATATTCACAATATAGTAATAAATAATAATAAACAAGAAAACTTTATTTATATCACTCCTCTCTGTCAATGACAATCGAGGCAGCTTACAAGTTAAAATTCTATACAGAATCCCATGTCCCAATATCCAACCCACCCCCCTAAAACATCAATAAAACAATTAACAATTTAAAGTCATACATTAAAATAAACAAATTGAGCAAATGGGCTATGGCAGATTCAGAGGGGTGGGGTTCAGATTGGTGGCCAGGTTTTTTATTCAGGAAAGGCCTGCTGGAAGAGATCTGTCTTGACAACCTCCCATAATCTGGGAGCAGTTGATGAAAAGGCCCTCTGGATGGTTGCAGTCAGTCTAGTTTTTATAGGCTGCAATAATAATTTTTATTTATATTTCCCGCCTCTCCCAGCGGATCAAGGTGGGATTACAACAATAAAAACAACATTACAACAATAAAAGCTACAATATCATATAAAATACACTCAGTAAAACAATAACACCACTGACAATACAATGCATAAATTAAATTGTTATCTAAAATACATACCATTACGAATGGAGGTGGGGCATTTTTGAATTGCTTATAACAGACTGGGTGGATAGACCTGCCAGAAGAGATCCATTTTAAGTGTCTTCTTAAAAGCATCTAAGGTGGTGATGAGACGTATATCCTCTGACAAGCCATTCCACAATTTAGGGGCTACAGTGGTAATGATCTGTGGTAAGTTGTTGTTAACCTGGTCTTTACATGCTCTAATAAATTCTTCCCGGATATTCTGAGAGTGCGGGGCAGACTGTGTAGGGAGAGGCATTCCCTCAAGTAACTCAAGTTCAAGCCATGTAGGACTTTAAAAGTAATAACCAACACTTTGTACCGCACCCAGAAGCTGATCAGCAGCCAATGAGGAGATTTTAATACTGGAGTTATATGGTCTGACCTAGATGTTCCAATGACCAGTCTGGCTGCCGTATTTTGAACCAATTGAAGCTTGTGAACTTGGTATAAAGGTAGCCCCATGTAGAGTGTATTACAGAAATCTAGATGAGAGATTACCAGTGCATGTACCACTGCTTCAAGATCCTTTTGATCCAGGTAGGGATGCAGTTGATGTATCAACCAAAGTTGGTACCATGCACCCCTGGCCATCATATCGACACGGGGTGATAACTGTAAAGATGAGTCCAGGAGTACTCCCAAACTGTGAACTTTGTCCTTTAGAGGAAGTGTGACCCTGTCCAGGATTGGTTGACAAAATTCCATCCCTGTACTTGGGGTACCTGTCGTGAGTACCTCTGTTTTCTCTGGATTCACCTTGAGTTTGTTTTCCCTCATCCAGTCCATTACCAACCCAAGACAAGCGTCCAGAAGAGATGCCATCCTTAGTCATTGCAGCAGTTGGAGACATAGAGATAGATTTGGTGTCATCAGCATACTGATAACGCCGTGCCCCATGTCTACCGATGATCTCTCCCAGTGGCTTCATGTAAATGTTAAAGAGCATTGGGGATAGAATGGCGAATTGAGGAACGCCAGATGTCAGCTTTCTCTTAGAAGAGCAGCTGTCCCCCAACCTCGCCATCTGGAATCTGCCCGAGAGGTAAGAATGGAGCCACTGGAGTGCAGTGCCCCTAATACCTAACTCCCTCAGATGGAGATCATCGACTAAGGCGTTCCAGAAAGATACCATGGTCTATACTATTGAAGGCCACTGAGATGTCCAAGAGCACCAGCAGGGTCACACTTCCCCTGTCGATGCCCAGATGGAGATCATTGACTAAGGCAACCCTGGCAGTCTCAACTCCGTACCTGAAATGAATCCATATAATCAGCTTCATCCAAGACAGCTTGGAGTTGGGAGGCAACTGCCCTCTCAATCACTTTGCCCAAGAATGGTAAAAGGAAGACTGGTTTGTAATTATTTCTTACCAGGGGATCTAGGGAGGGGTTTTTTTTAAAGAGTCTCACTATTGCTTGTTTTAATTTAGTTGGAAATATTCCCTTCCAAAAAGATGCATTAATTGTAAGTTGTAATAATGTTTTCATTGCATCCCCTCCCTGAGCAGTCAACCATGATGGGCAAGGATCGAGAGGGCATGTTGTCTTCCTTACACTTCCAAGAAGCTTGTCCACTTCATTGGTATTTACAAACTCAAAATGATCCAGTTTAATACAGTCCATGGAGTCACCAGACACCTCTCTTACTGTTTCTGTCATAATGCTGGCATCTAGATCAATAAAGAGTTCTGGGTAGAAGGCAGTTGAGTTAGCTCTTTAACCACCCTGAACAGCTCTGCTGGACAAGACTCTGATTATGCAATACTTGCAGCATAGAAAGAATTCTTTGCTGTATCTATTGCCACTCTATAGGAATCCAACAAGTTCTTATGGCATGTCTTGTCAGATAAACATTGATGATAAACAGCGGTGCTCTAGTCATTACACAGCCTGCCATGGTTTTTTATTTGAAGTGGGCTGGAAAGGATGTTCATGAGCGATAGTGTCTATAGCCCTGGTAAGATCGTTATTCCAGGTATCGACCAGGGCTTCGACAGAGTAGCCGTCATCCCCAATCATAAATCCCCTAGAGATTCCCGGAACCTTATGGTTTCCATCAGCTTTCAAGGGAGGACCATTTTAATCGGTCCTCCACCCCCGAGAGGGATATAGGTAGTAGCCTTCAGTCCCACTATGACCAGAGAGTGGTCCATCCATGACAGGGCAGAGATCTGAATTACTTCTGCCCATGGATATTCCTGATCTGTACCAAAGACCACATCAAGTGTATTACCAGCACAATGTGTTGGACCCAAGACTATTTGGGACAGGTGCATGGCTGCCATGGAAGTCATGAACTCCCAAGCTGCACCTGTCAGTTCTAATAAGCTGGCCTCGAAGGGGATGTTGAGGTCCCCCAGGACCAAGAGCATTGGAGACTCCAGCACTAGCTCCGTGACCAGCTGTGTCGGCTTGGCCAGGGAGTCTGTTAGGCAATGGGGTGGACGGTAAACCAACAGAATTCCTGGACTGTCTCTAGCCTTCAGGGTCAGGTAGATACACTTGATGTGCTCTGTTTTCCAGACAGGTCTCCTGGTCAACATGATGGTACATTTATGGACCAAGGCTACTCCTCCCCCTTGCCCACTTTTCCTGACCTGCCCCTTGACAGTAAACCCTGCTGGGAAAGCCTTAGCCCAGGTCACACTACTATCCCCCCCTCCCCAGCCAGGTTTCTCTAAAACAAGACAGGTCGGTATTCTCCTCCTCCAGCAAATCATAGATTATGTGAGATTTGTTCCTCACTGACCTGGCATTACAAAAGAACAAGGTAAGGGTCTGTGGTATGGTTGGGACGACCCTCGGTTCTTTTTGGCTAACAGGGTGAGGGGAAGACAGGATAAATTTCAAGCACCTATCTCGTCATCCCTTCTCTGTGTCTGAATTAGATTTTTGTCATTTGAAATATGTGTGCATACTACAGCTGTTAAGAATATAAGAACAAGTTTGTTGGATTAAAACAAAGGTTTAGCTAACCCAGCATTCTATTTCTTGCTTGGCTCAACCAGCTGCATCTGGGGAAGCCAACAAACATGTGTCATTGTGTCAATGTTCCAATCCAGAGAATTCCCCAGAAAACATTCAAAGGCAATCTTTCTCTGAGCATGAAGACAGCACATATATCTAATGACTACAGCCCAGTGATGGTTTTCATGAATTTGTGTAACCCCACTTTAAAGTCTTCTAATTACAGAATATTTTTTTTAAAATCTGCATTTTTAAATTATAAAAAATTAACAATAACGTACATGCTCATGCCCATTTTATGCTTTAAATCTAAGATCCCGTTTCAAAGGTTTATGCAGAGATGTTCTGCTTTTCCTCATAGATAGCCTATAGTTGCCATTAAGCAAACAACATGAAGCACATTATAACAAGCAAAGGCTATTATAATCATAAAATCTAAGATCACAGACTTATAATTTAAAAAACCAATAGAATTATCAGCAAGGTTCAGCAACAAATGTAACACCTGCCCATCCCTCAAAAACATGCACAAAATATGTGTTTTCCTTTGATTCCTAAAATGTAACAATCTATTTATATGTATGAGCTTTGTCATCATCATCATCATCATCATCATCATCATCATCATCATCATCATC
>NC_056524.1:121478581-121480793 GCF_019175285.1 Sceloporus undulatus
TTTTTTTCTGAAATACGATCCTGATAAATTGCCTATGATAATTACATTTTTACCTAATTTTGTACACATCATCTTGATCTTCTAGTTATTGAAATTCCACTTCTTGGTTTTCTAGTTACTGAAACTTCACACACACCCATCCAACACGCACACACACTCACTGCCATCACCTCCTTCTTCTGTTAATTTTGGCTCCCAGACTTGAGTAACAGCTTGAAAGTATATCACAAGGACTTCAGACTCAACTTGAGACTTGAAATAAAAGACCTGAATACATCACCAGGCAATATAAGTGGGGTTTGTTGGTTTACCAGAGCCTATGTGTCAGTATTAATTTATGTTTTACAGGGGGAAAATACACCCCTGTATTTTATCCGTTTTCTGATTTTATCCTAATGTTATTTAGTACTACTTTGATTGCATTTCCAGTGGGATGATGTGACAAAAATGTGAAAGCATTTTGCTTGTCGTTTTGTCTCCTTCCCCCACTGTTTGCCTATTGTTTGTTTCCATCTCTGCTTGCCTTTCCAGAGTTTTTCACTACATGGTGACCTACAGTTATCAGAACCAGTGTGATGGGCAAGGAAATGCAAGAGGGAATGCTAAACAGGAAGAGGAAGTCCATGCAACGGCCCCTTATGGAGCAGAATTTTGTATAGGCAAGAATGTCCTTCCTGTGCAGAAAATGAGGGAGGGATGAGAGAAGGTGAACAAATGCTGGGTGGGATGGTGTGAGATGAGAGTAAAAGGAGCAGAGGAAGAGAGTTGCAAAGAGAAATAGCAGAGGGAATAATACAAGAATTATGTGAAAGAGAAAAGTGGGGAGAAGATGAAAGAAGATGAAAAAGTCAAAGTAGAATAGCTGCATAGAAGGACACATGAAGAAAGGTGAGAAAATGTAAGAGGGGGAGAATGGAGAGATGAAAGAAAGAAGGCACAAGACACCAAAAGATAACACCAAGGAGTCACATGCACAAAAGAAAAATCAATTGGTCTTCTAATTACTGGTCTGTTTCACTTTCTTATTAAGCTCCCTCCTTTTTTGTGGAACATTGGTAATTGGGGGGTGTAGAATATTTATTCTTTATCCTGCCTGTGTTTATGCATATGGCAAGGGGCACAGAAAGAAGTGAAATCATGCATTAGTTTTTTATGACTTGCAATTTGGTGAGCCATTTGGTGCAATGTTTGATGTAAATCTAAACACCAAAATAGAATCTTTTAAAATAAACATCCATTTTTCAATAGAAACATAATCTAGAATAAAGTTTTCATCTTTGGTAGTGGACATATAGCATAGTAACACTTTTTCACTAACTATGCTGTCTCAGTAGATCTTTAAAGCTGAAGTGGCATGAGTATTACCTTTTTAAAAATGTTCTGAACCTCTCCTCTATCAAATGTCAAAGATAAAACATTGTCGGGCACACTGTCTGCTAGCAAGATGTTAAAATTGCATAGTGTGAAAAGGACCTATGAATCTATTTGTAGGATCAGGTGGTCCTGCTGCTTCTTCTCTGATCATGTTGATATGTCTTTGAATGCATGTATCATTCAAAGCTGATATTATTGATCTGATTACAATTACATCCAGTTGTAAGACATCTGCAGGGGCCCTTGCAAGTTCTCTACAGGTGATAGCTTTCCAGCACATCTTGCAACAGGAAAATAGCTGGATATGTCCTCACTCATCCCCCTTTCTCTGACAAAAGAGAAATGTTTGGGCAAGGGCTGTACTAGATATAAGGTGAATTGGGGAGAATTGCTATAGTGTGGTTGGAACAAATCTGACCTATGCAATGATAATAAAAATGAGTTGCAGTAGTGCAAGCATGATCCATGCCTTTATAAATAATTAACAGAATGCCAGCCACTCCTACCATGCAGAAAGCATGCTTTGAGGATAGAAAACATGTTGATGTTGTTATATTTATTTATATCTGCTTCATCACCCAAAATTGGGACTCAATATGGCTCAACATTTAAAGAACAATGCAATTAAAAACATACAAAATTGAGTATTAAAGTAGAATCATACTCTGACAGTATTAAAACATATCATAGAGTAAAATAATAAAATGCAATTAAAAGATAAAAATGCTTAAACACAGAGCATTTAAAACAGTACAGCGTCCCCAGCCCATTCTTTAAAAACTTTGGAGATTATCGCACTGCGTTCTGAGAACGTTCCATATCATCACGTGATGAAAAC
>NC_056524.1:121480818-121501924 GCF_019175285.1 Sceloporus undulatus
CTCCACAGGAATGGATTGTATCACACACGCTCCATCCCGGGCAGTACTCCTCCCATACAGACCCGGGCTTCTCCGGCTCTTTTTAAAGAACAGGAAACTCCCATTTGAAAAAGGTCTTGGGAGAAGCCCAGTCAGTACTGCCTGGGGATTGAAGGCCTGTGTGATACCCATCCGTTCCTGTGAGTTTACTCCATACTAGAGCAGAGGAATATTTTTAGTCTGTACTTGCAATTTCAAAACCCTATGTGTTCCTGTTCAAAATGAAAATAAACACATTCATGTCCTAATTTTAGCCTGATGCGTTGCCCATGCAAGTGCCAGCCAGACATGGTCTACAGACAGCTTCTGTCTTTCATCAAACTGTTTTGTGGTTAGACCTTGTTGTAAACAATATGACCTTCTGTCAAACACAGGGGCACTGGGGGGGGTTTGCGCAGTTGCAAAAAAGAAACAAGATGGACTGCCCTCAATTTATTCCCCAGCCACACAGTGCCGCTTCTATCCAAATCTTTTGTAAGCTATGCAGCTGTTCGTGGTCTGAATGTGGTCAGCAGGCATTGCTTTCTATGGCATGGTTTTATAAAAACAAAACAAAAAAAATGATTTACAAGGAGCTTTCTGTGGGGTTTTCCATTTAAATGTTTGTTGGTTTCTTACTGTGCCAAAAGACTTTCTATTACAACTAGTGGGGTTTGTAATTAGTCATGATCTTCCTGTGATAGGTTGAGTTCAAACCTTCTGCCTGCACCCTTGCCTCCCTCCCTGGTAGATTTGACCATTTGTCCTTAACCAAAAGACATTTGATTCTAGCATTACAATTTTAAGTGGGTGGTAATACCATGACTGACTTTATGGTCCCAGGTTTTTTTGCCTGAGTCACCGTCTAGGACCATCTCTTGCAGTCAGGAGAGCATAGATCAATGGCATATGCAAGAGCTACAAGAGGTAGACTCCTCTATCCGTGTGTCTCTGCCTCAGGATGATAAAATTATCTGATCACATTGATGCAAGGGCACAGTCAAATTACTGACTCTTGCTTGGGGACGAGGAATGGTCAGAGCAGTAGATTATGGAAAGGAAAACAGAAACAAATCATCTGAGAGTAGGAACGTTTTTTACTTAATGTTTTTCCCTGCAGATATTCAAGATACTGAATAAGGATATTATTGGGGGGTTGGACTATGTAGCAATGTTACTAGTCAGTTTCAGCCCCCTGATGGAGTGAAGTCCAGCCAGCTTACCTTTTGTATTTTGTAAGCTGGTTGCTTCTGTCAGAGATGATTCTCTTGGCACGAGATTTCATAGGATAGATTCAGAAGTCACCGCAAGTTCAACATTCCACTCCAGAATCTGGCGTTCAAAGGTGTGGAAGTAGCTAGTTTTTACAATAAATATAATCGTAAATAATAATAATCATAATAATAATGATGATGATGAGATGATGATGATGTGTATATCACTTTCTCCACAAATGTCGAACTGCGCCTAACAATAAACATCCATTAAAATACAACAAGCATACCAATACAGGTCTCATTGTCCATAGTATCCCAAACCCTCCCAACTTCCACATCAAAATAAAATTACAATTTTCCATTATAAACAATTGTTAAAACAATTTGTCAACAGCAGGCAGATGCACAGGCCGTTGCTAAATAATTAGTTAAAACTGACAGGAGGTGTTTGGAATGTTAAGCTTGGAAGGAGGGGTTCCCCTGCCAGAAGCGCTTACATCTTGATTGCCTTTTCTATACTGGCAATATCAGCCATAAAAACCCTCCAAGGTTTTCTGGAACCTTCGGATCCCTTCAATCTTCGAGGGCGGGGGGACTATTCTCATAGGTCCTCTACCTCGTAGAGGTGGGTCTGTCCATGACACTGCGGCTGTATTAATTACCTCTGCCCCCAGGCTGTGGCAGCTCCGTATTAACCACTGCCATCGAGGATATGACCTGCACAATTTGTAGGGCTAGCTACTAATTGGGATAGGCTTCAATTGCAACGTTTATTGTACTAGCAAAAGTCCATGACAAATAACTTAATCAAAACAGCATTTCCAAAATTAACATTTAAAACAAAACGGCAAGAATACAAAGACAAAAAAATCTTGCACCATTTAATGTGCATTTAAAAATCCCTGTAGTTAACTGTTTTAAAAAGGACAAATGTAAAAGAGGACATCTTTCCTGGATCTTAGTAAACAAATATGATTATAATCATAAAATCTAGTTAATAACTTGGCTCTCCCTGGCCATTTATGGCAATTTTATTTAACTCTCTCTTTCTAATCTTTTTTGCAGCCATGGCAAAAAGAGCCATTATCACCTATGCTCTTAACGAGGTACTAATTCCCGTGTACTCCTCTAGCAGCCTCCTGCTGCATTGCCTGGGATTGGCAGTTTTAAGGAGCTGAACTTTCTTGCCTGATACTTCTAAAACCCCCTCTTAAAAATGCCAATCCAGCATGCAAAGGAGGCAAGCTAGAGGAGTCACACTGGAATATTAAAACCTCTTTAAGAACTCGTCGTCTAACACCATAGGTGTGTTACACAGTCGTTGGTGTTCACTCAAAAGGCATTGGACCAAATCAACCGTCGTAGAGTCCCCACTTTTGTCCCTGCGACAGCAAGGGTGTTAAAAATTTCTTTCTAGGGTCGCTGTACAATGGACAAATTAACAAGTTAATGCACCAATCTCCTCCCCCTGAGGCTGACTGCAGCTGAATAGTCTGTTCTCAAACGGCATTTTGTTTTGTAGCGTCCATCTAGAACTGCAGTAGGCATTAATTGAAGTCGTAGGTCAGTGAAGGCAGGTTCTCAAAGTAGGCGACTGAGTTAGTCAACTATCTGGCTCTGAAATGTTCAGTCTTCAAAAAAGGAGAACCAAAAGGAACATTGTGCAGAGGGTCTAATGACTGCAGATCTTTCTGAATCCGTCCAAAAACAGGGAATTCCTAATTGCCTTTATCCATGGCAATACAGTGTTCAACTCAGAAAAAGTTATTATTTCTGGTAAAAGAATTTGCTGAAAAACTTGATTTCCAGAAATGTGTTGTCGCCATTTCCAAGTAAACACAAAGGGACGACGATTAGTGGTAAGATCGCAATTTATGTTTAACATATTGGTCTGTGTAAAAATCTATTTCTTGTTTTAAACTGAGGGGCAAAGCCAACTTCTATGCCGGTTTGGTTCACTCCAGCCCCCTTGGTGTTAGTCTGGGTAGTGGAAGGTGATTGATAGATATTAAAACATTGATATCCTCTTCCCTTGTAATAGCATTTCACCCTGCTATGCCCATATTCTTTTGCCCAGCAGTGTTAATTCCCGTCCCCTGTACAATTCATCCATAGTTTTCACATAAACAATGTATTGAGTTACTATTCATTAAAGAGATGTATTTATTTATTTATTTATTTATGGTCTTTATACCCTGCCCTTCAGCCCTAAGGGCCTCTCAGAGCAACTTACCACTTATTCTTATTATTATTCTTATTATTATTATTATTATTATTATTATTATTATTATTTAGATGTCTAAATAATATCTAAAAAATCTACAAAAGCCCATGGCACAAAAAGGAGAAGGGAATGATGTTAAGGAAGGGGTGGATCAGGCCCACCAGTTCTTCTCTCCCTTGCGCCTGACTAAGGCCAGAGGGGGGACTGGAGGGAGGGCTCTGCTCCTTAATCTAGGCCAGGCCTGCATCTCTCCCTCAAGTTCAGATGGCACCAGAGGACTGGGGGCTGGCTCTGCTTTTATTCAGGCAAAACCCCAAGGGAGCTGGGCCTGATCTCTCCCTCCATGGCGGATGGCACCAGATGGACATGGCGATGGCTTTTCCTCTTTACTCTAGCCCTAAGCTATGGAGTGCGGCCTTGCCTCTCTCCCTCCATGGTATGTGGCACCAGATGGACTGAGGAGGGTTCTCTTCTAAGATGGTTTAAGACCCCCTCTTCCTATATGTTTTACAGAGAGACCCTTTTCCCCACCCTTCGCCACTACTGCTGCGTCAGGGGCTGCTGGTGTTCCTGATTAAATTCAAGGGGACCACACCAACCATTCCCACCACCCATTCCACTGTGTTGCAATGTCTGGGGCTTCAGTGTCCTGGGCAGCCTTCAAGGCCAAATCCCACCTTCTCCGCCCTCTTGGGACTCCCCGAGCCTCCGATAGGTGCTGGTGGTTTTGCCTCTACCTCCCAAATCCCTGGAAGCTTCCGCGTAGCTGCTGTGGTGTTTGTGGTGAGAATGGGTGTTGTTGTTTTCTATTACCTCTTTCTCCCCAAAACTCTCTGGAGCTTTCAGCTGTTAACAGCGCTTAGACTGTTGTTTTGAAAACTGAAGAATGATATTATATTTTAGGGTAAATGCGAAAACAGTTTGTTACAACAATGATAAAACGGAAACATTTATTTTTTGGTTAATTTTATGGCTAAACTCATAATTTAACATATTCATTTTGGAATAGATCATAGGGATTTACAGAATATGATATGGCGTTTGTCTCCATTGACCCACGGGGCTATTTTCTCGTTGAAAGTGCTCTTTTTGTTTATTTTAATTTTCCTTTCCCCCAAACCACCTTTAAATCCCCCCAACTGGTGGGAAACAAAAAATAAATTTCACATATTTGAGTCCTGTCAAGTTGGGAATGCTTCCTGTAAAGCATGGGAGTCTCCTAATGCACGCTTTTAATTTAATTAAGTCTGTCACTGCTTCATCTCTACCTTCTGCTCCTTTTGTTACATTCATAGGATCAACATCAACATTATGAGCCATCTGTGACTTATGCCATTCCAGTTAATAAAACAGTTCATATGTTATAAGACAAACAAGTTGTTAGTTCTGACCATCTGTTCTAGATTTTAACAAAACTGTTGTGCTTCTTGTTATCTTGCCCCACCCAGGAAAATAATGCGATCCTATGCAAAAGATGCGTTTCAAAAGGGCCACAACGAGGCTTGGAGCTGACCACCCAAAAAATGATTGATATTTATTAAGGGGTGGAAAGCAACTAGTGGAGCAGGTTTGGCACCCTGGCTGTATGGAAACTTTGGTGCCCTTAACAAAAGGGGAACGCTGAGTGTCCACTACAATCTGAGAAACAATAGGATAGAACTTCTCTGATATGATCCATCTTAGATGATCTGCTGGTCAAAATGACAGAGTAGCACAAATGCAAATCTCTGACTCCAATGCTTACCAGGGAACCTGTTGATTTAGAGCCACCCCCAACTCCCTAATTTTCAATTCCGCAAAGGCCATCAAGCTGCTGCATGACCAACACATGCATATGGTTTTTGTCTGGTGGACAAAGGTGCTCGAACAACAGCTGTAGCCCTGCCACTCCCCTAGACACAAACACAAAACAAAAACCATCTAAGATTTCCTGACCTGAAAATTACCCATGGAGTCATGGGCACCTTGACCCTTCATTCCAAAAGGCCCAACACAAACAGGCTGTCCTTAATAGTCTGCAAAGACAAACCTTTATCATATGAGAAACACCAAAATATTGCAAACAACTTTTGGACCAGGACCAGACAGTAGCCTTGATACTGTTTGCAGACCCCAAGGCCACATCATTCCTAACTGTCCTGATGTTATCCCCAATGTTCCAGTTTCTAAAGATTAAACTAGGGGCTGCCACATACCCAACCCGCCCATTTAGGGCTGACTCTCTCTAATGCTTGCTGTACCCACCAATTTCATCCAAGATATGCCATCTGAATCAGAATGGATGATGAAAGCTGGGAATACTAGGGACTTGGCAGGCTTCTTGCAGGGGCCATTGCCTTGTTTGGAACCCTCAGTTCCTTCTAAAAGACCCATTTAACAATAGACCTGCAGCCCCCCCCCAAAAAAACGGGGGGGGGTTAAATGAAATGGTTGTTACATAACTTCCTCTGAGATTAGCTACAGGAATATCACGTTTACGGTTGTGTGTGTGGTGTGGTGTGTGTGTGAGAGAGAGAGAGAGAGCAAGGGGAGAGGCTGAGACGTGTGACTTGCCGCGATAAGTGCCTGTTTGGTCCCAGGCCTTCAGAAATGTCCACACACAACAAACCAATAGGCACCCAACCGTGGACCATGTTGGCCCATCGAATATGGGAACCTGCTGGCCAAGTCAAGGCTGTGGTGTTGTTGATGAGTCCCACTCATCCAAGTATTTTCTGAAGAAGAATTATGTGTTACTGTTTACCCACAGGATTGAAATGACGCTGCTGTTTCACTAGGTTTTGGATTAACTAGGAAAATTCCTTGTCGATTAGGTTTAAATGCTCTAGATGTGTTGTTGTCAGCATAAAGTCAACCTTAACTAGCCAAGATGTTTTAAAAGCTTACTCGGTCAGCACTATACAAGCTTGAAGCTATTCTGAACTCACTCTCCTTTCCCCCCGCCTAGGAATGCTGGGAAGTTACATCAGCACTATCTCACCCTGGCCTGGGTTAGTATCCACTTTCTATTCTGTTTCCCTGGGCCACAAGGTTGTGATTTGACCTGACCTAACTCGCTCTTCTTCTTAACATTGTCTCTTCTCTGCACCTTTGTTGGTCTTTTGTGGGACAACTTTACCTAATGGGCACTTTGCAAGCCGAGTTGTTTGTTGGCAAGATATTTTCACTTTACGTGTCAGGACAAAAGGCCTTGTGCTAAACCTGACCCATACTGGACACCACAATTTTGGAATAAGCTTGTGATATTAATATCCTAATTGTTTCTTCTGGTAATAACTTCACAATGGTTTTAAACTGTTTGCATGTGTATGTGTTTTAAAGAAAGGAAGGCATACAACATCCAACTGTAAAAGCAATTTTTTAAAAAATGTTAGTAATATTTAATTGCCCCATTATGTTGTTGCCCATTTACAGTGTACCATTTGGGTCAGTCTGCATATAAAAATTATCTAGCTGTTTTAGAGGAGGTGGTTGCCAGGAGATAAAAGACTCCCATTTGGTGTTTGGGCAGATTAATAAGGAGGGATGGTTTACCTGCCATACTCCTCTCTTCTCATAGTGTATGCAGCAGCCCTTTTTGTGGTGGACTACTAGGGCTTTTTTCCTCTTCTAATCCCTTCTTGTTGGAATATCTTGAATTGTCATACCAACCCCAAAGTCCGTATTAAGCAGTATTGGAATCCGGCAGAACAGAAAAATGGAGGATGGTATTGATAATACTGACCAAAATCTTTGGCAGATAGCCAAAATAGCCATATTGACTTCATGACATTGATCAATGAAAAAAAAATCAACAGGTTTATAATACCGGGACAAAATATAAAATAAAAGATTGTTATGATTTGAGAACAATCCCCCACGTCACTATTCTGATCACAACTACTTTTACTTGTCTCCAATGACATGGTTGAATATCTTGACTGGCAAGGTTTTCTCCTTTAGGACTGATTAACTTAAAAACTGTAAGCGTTCATACAATGTACTGAAATAATTTATTTTCCTTCAGTTTGTCAAATAATATAACAAAAATTTTAAACACGCACAAAAACCTTTAGACGCAATTTCTTAACTACACAATTTGTTAAAGCAGAGATTTTTATTGCTTTATTTTTATGAAATACAAAGGTGCATTTATAGCCACCAGATACCCAAGATTTGGGGGTGCAAAATTGTTCCTTGAAAGATGCTTCCTCACTGCAAAACATATATAGCCAAAGTATACTGCCAACAGTTTGTTGCAGTGGGTAACCATTTGTTCTACATTTAAAAAAAAATGATTTCATACTTTTGAAAGAAGTAGTTTTTGCCTTCTTCAAAAATTTGATTACAACACCCAATCTGTTAAACTCACAATATAGTCAATCAGAGATTTGTGTTTGCTCTTGGAATGCTGAAGGAGTTGTCTCTGCCATACAAAATACTTGATCTCCAGCTTTTAGACTGATATGCAGATTTGACTGTTCCTTGCAGTTTTTAACCTATCAAAAATGTACATTTTAAATAGTACTTTACCCAGTCAAACTTTTGAGCCCGCAAGCCAGGATATTTCTAAAGTCTTGTCTCTTAGATGTATTGAAGGCTGAAGTTCACATTGATTATTAAGTCTATTTGAGGTCTTGAGTTCAATTCCCTCAAACTGTGTCACAATTTGCTGTAGTGTCCTGTTTTTATTACTTTACCCCTTGACTTACACCTAGCTTTCTCTCCTCTTCAATAATGCCTATAAGCACCTTTGGCACGTGTTTGTTGTGAATGTTCAAAGCACTTCATGTGGCATTTTACACAAAGGCTCCATTCCCTTGTTTCCCAAACTTCTGGAAAGTGGCCTGCACTTGGAATACTTTTTAATGTTGCGCTTGCTGGTTCAGTCAGAAGTCTGCGATCATGCACCACACACTGGAATTAATCTTTTGTGAAATGAAGCTTGACTCGGCACAATTGAACTTCCACATTATAGGATCCATTCGAGTTCTTACCATATTAGACAGTTTCATGGAACACCAGAGTACAATATGGAATTACTAATCCTAGCGACAAAACACATGCCCAAGTTACAGAAATCTAAGTGTAATATTCAGTTACCTGGATATTCAAAACAGAAGGGACTCTATTTCGTCCGTCCCTTCCTGGGGTCAAATATTCATGGTAACACCAGGATGCTAGTTCTAGACAGACCCTTTGTCCAATACGCAGGACTCTCTATCTGTTCTATAGCTTGTTCCATATTATCCAAGTTTTTTCTGCTATCTCAGAGTAAGAGTAAGCGAGTTCAGCAGTCGGAGAACCTCTCCTCAGCAATCCTCAGTCGAACAACATGGAGGAAAAAGTAGAACTCCTCAGCCTCAGTTGTCCCACATTGGTTACCATGCTGGCCCACGACTCTTTGGGCAAGGCCTCCTATTGTTCCATGGCCCCCTTCGTACCTCTATTTCACCTCCTCTGAAAGGAGGCTCCAACATCCCGACTACAGACTGATATATTCTGTATTTCTTTCCTGGACAGATACTACTTTCCCATTCAGGTCTGCTGGGCGTTACAAATCCACTTCTGACACACTCTGTGCAATAACATGCGGCTTAGAATGGCAAGAACACCAGGAGGATGGTCCGTTCCATTTTCTCGTTTCTATAGCGGCGCCTATCACAGGGTGAAAATTTCACCATACACTTATAGCTTCCCGCCCTCTGCCTTGCAAGACTTTCTAACTTACTCGGCCACTTTTATTAAAACCCATATAATATTTGAGTCCACGGAAGAGAGGGTTGTAGCTTATGCAGGTCCCTTAATAAATTCCGAGTAATCTGTGTTGTAAAATGGAGGCAAGATCACTTACTCTGCCCCAGCTGATTCTTATTTTCACAAACCTCCAACTTGGTAACCCTCTTTGAAGCAGCACACAATTTCTTTCCTACAGCTTATTTGTCTTGTTCAATCTTCCTCATACCAGCAATCTTTTTGTCCAGCATTTGTCCAATACCCTGGGTTCTTTGTCTTCTTACGGGGCCCTTTTCTGTGATTCCTGCTGACAAAACCACTTTTCTTCTCAAATTTTCGTAGCTGGCAAACAGTGGCATCCATAATGGCATCCTGATCATAAGAACGGGATCATTCAACCGCTTTTCAAGGTGACTGCCCAAAATTGCCCGTCAGCTTGCCACTTGTAAGCCATATGCCAAAGGGGGGGGGGGGGGAGACGTTAACCAATTTGCCGAGTTAGGCTTGTTCTATACAGGTGTGCTCTCCTCGGAAAAAATGCTTGTTTTTTTTAAAGGTTGTCTAATTTGTCTAAATCCACTCTTATTTCTGCGTGTGGATACCATGGTGGCACAAGCAGTATTCTTTAGAATGCGGTCTTCCGCTCCACATAGTACATTTCATCTAACATTTTTTACATGTTCCAGCTTCACAGCTTTCCAACCTCTGTTTTGTTCCTCTTGCCCGCCAAAGCTGTTGATGTGATCATGAGATCACATCATGTGCATGGATACCTTACTTTACCTTTATTTAAAAATATCTTGCCAAACCGCACTTCATATTTAAAATTTAATTTTAAAGGGAAATATCACTTGGAACTATTTTAGTTGAGGGACTGAGGGATGGCTTATTTTAGTTTGTATAGGTTTTATTATTCTTCCCTGTGTTTATGTAACTTGTTTTGTATTTATGTGCTTCCTTCTTTTATCTCCCTAGTGTGATTGATTATTTTTAATTGGTTCTACATTGTTACTGCTTGTGTTATATTTTGTATTATTCAATTTTCTTTTCTTTTTTATCTTTGTCCTATGTTATGTTTGTTTTTGAATTATTAATATTGCTTGTTTGTGTCATTTGTTTATGTTTAATGATGGGTGTTTTTCTTAAGGGATCAGGGATGGAATTTTGCTTTGCCTACGTTTATGTACGGTTCTAGGTTATTTATTATTTGTTTATGTTACATCATTATGTATTGTTTATTTTTTGTAATTTTTGTAAACCACTTGATCTTATTGCAAGGCTGCGGTCTTAACAAATAAACCCTATGATTATAAGGAATTTTAACAACCCTCCAAAATCCTTTAGACTATTCTTCAGGCTGTCGTTCCACTCAGCAATAGGATTTTGTCATTATGAAGTAGCTCCCGAGGGATACAAGATGGTTGAAACTGCCGAGGCGGAAGCTCTGATCTCGTTCTTCAGAGGGTTTAAATGCCCGAGGACGCAAGGTCGAGTGTTTCGGTATTTCTGGCTCTTGCCTCTGATCTAGTCTTTGGGGGGTATATAACGTCCTGTGCATACCAAACGGGACTACATCCCTCAAATACACCTGGGTATCAATCTCCTGCAAATTACTTACTCCCGAAAACCAAAATAATTCATAATTACTTGTGCTTAGTTCATCATATTATGTGGCATGTGCATCTAGATGACTTTGACAGGAAAGACGAACTCCCTTTACATAAACGAAGTTCCGGCTCTCCTACAGTCCTGAAAACACCAACCACTCACGGACCAGCCAATGCAATGAAAACCTCCTTCCAGGGCTCAAGGGGTTTTCCAGCGGACAAATGGATCTCTCATTAAATGAACACCCTGAGGTCTTGCCATTCCGCAACAAACCAACACACAGATCACCAGGATCACACCAGTTATCTACCCCACTCACTTCCAACAGCATCTCTGAAGATGCCAGCCACAGATGCTGGTGTGAAACGTCAAGAACAAACTCTTCCAGAACTTGGCCACATAGCCAAAACCACACCAAAAAAAACTTAATTAATTCTATCTGATACAATTTCTGAGTTCGAGGGAATCTCTGGAATGATCCACTTCTCCCACCACAATTATTACTACCCTCAGCCAAACTTCAGTGTTCCTGTAACAATAGAATCAACTTTTTTAAACCAACTGTTGTTTCCCACTTAAAGTGCAGTTGATAGAACAGACAATGGACCTTGTGAGCTTGACAGAGACATCCCAACCTCCTGTACGGCCTTTCTGACAGGCATACCAGAGATTTCTGGCTTCAGCTCAGACTGAAGTCAGGAGTAGTTCAAGACCTTCAGTATCAAATATAATATAAATACCTGGCAAAGGGATTCAACACTACCAAAGCGCAACATAGAGGTGGAGGAAGGGAGAGAAGTGTCACGCATGCAGGCTAGCTGGATGTTATGTGAAAAGTATGGAAAGATTCTTATGCTATGCCACCTCTTTAGAAAACCGGAAGTTGGGAGGAAATACGAACAAAAAGAAGCCAGTTACCTATTTTCTGTTGGACTCTTAACTCCATTGCCCTCTGTGGCGATTCTGGTATTCATTAATCCTTTCAAGGGTAGCATCATGGACGAAATGTTAATGAGAACTAAATTTTAAGGGAGATGTGGCAGAGAAACATCTCTTCTCCTTATATAACGTCTATTTTTTTTTTCCAAACTTAAAAAAATCTTTTTCTTAACATTGTTTATTTGCAGTTTAATGAGGGTTAATGGCCCTCCTACTTGCTAACTTATGGGGCTACCTTTTGGGTTAGGTTTTATGCCTTGCTGCTAGTGCTAGCATGAGGGTCTAGCAGTCCGACTTTCTTTAAATGGTAGAGGGAAATCACCGATCTTCCTTGCTTTCTGCCCTCTCTTGGGTGCTGTGGGGAGGCACAGGAAGAAAAAGGAAGGAAACAGCTTGTTCCCACACACAACCTGAGACACGAAACATGTGTTTTCATTACTATCAAACAAACATTTTTTTAAATATGACCACTAAAAACACATGATTTGGAGTATTGTAGCGTATTCTAGAACTATGGACTAAGATGACACATTGAGTTTGCAAACAATGCATTTGTTTACTTGCAATGTTTGCCTTTAACTACGTGTATGACAGTTCCCACTCTGTCTCTCTCGGTGCGGGCTACAAGCGGGCAAAAGGGTGTTCATTGACGTCATGAAGTGAGAGCCTTCAGACGGCCCTTACCTGAATGCCGCCATGAACCGCCCCCGCACTCCCCAAGCGGAAGAAGCGGCATTTAAAAAGGTTGCTGCTTTTCTCTGCTTCTTTCCGTTTGATGCGCAGCTGGCGCAGCTCCGTCTGTAAGCGGCCTGCACCAAGTACGTCCGAATTGCTACGCCGCTAATTTAAGTCTTGCCCATTTACAGCTCCGTGTCTGCTGCGTCACATAATGAGTCGGGGTCCTGGAACCTGGCAGATGCAGTCAGGCTTTTAATTGCAGCGTCAGCTGCCATGCAGGTTGTGGAACGCTGCAGCACAGCTGCAGCGCATTTTAAGACTCGTAACCCTAACCCTACCCTACACCTAGAGCAACATGTACGCATGTGCTGCTTGGAAAGTTTGGACTTTAAAATGAACCCCTAACACATTCCTGTGCCATTTCACCTAACAATAAAAAATGCTACAAACTGTAAATATTTACTATGTACAAGGGATGGTTGATGGGGATGGCATGTGGACAGCGGTGGCAGCGGAGAAAGACAATGTGGTGCGCATTGCAGATTCAGCAGGAGCGCGGGGACCAACAGGAGAGGAGGCATCTATGTTGCTGGTGACACTGGCAACGTCTGCAAGCGGACAAGGATGCCAACACCAGCTGATCACCAGCTGGCAGGAGACCACCATTGTTCTTGGGCAGAGGCGGGGGGGGGAGTTTTAAAGGGGCTTGGCACTTTAAATGTGCCCATAGGCTTTCTGCCGCCGTTGCTTAGTGCTGCAGCTGTGCAGCCGCGCATCCGCCAGCGGCAAAGGAAAAAAAGCCGCGGTTTGGGCCGCCCATGAGGAAGCTGCCTCTCTTTTTGCAGCGTCCTCCGAGGCGGGGTGTTTGGAAACTCCAGGTCTGAAACGGACCAGGTGAGGGCATCTTCACTGCCCCCCATGGGAAGCCCCATCACCTGAGCCACGCCCCCGGGGCAGGCGGTCTGAAGGCTCCGTATTCAGCAGAGGAATACACCTCCAAGACATCTTCTCCTTGCCCGTCTGTAGCCGCCTCTCTCTTTTTCTCACTGTAACAACTTTATTAAACAATGGCTTTCCACTTCAGGGTTTGAGGCTCAAGTGCACAAACAGCCAACATGTAATCAGAGCACTCCTGACAAACAGCCATCTAACCTCTGTTTAAAAACCTCTAAAGAAAGAGACTCCACCACTCTCTGAGACAGCATGTTCCATTGCTGAACATCACTTACTGTCAAGAGGTTCTTCCTAATACTTAAGTGGAATCTGCCCTCCCTCCATAGTTTGAATCCATTGTTCCATGTCTTAATCTCTGGAGCAGCAGAAATTAATCTCGCTCCATCAATATGACACCCCTTCAAATATTTGAACATGGCTATCATGTCACTTTTTAATCTTCTCTTACCCAGGCCAAACATAACCAGCTCTCTAAACTGCTCCTCATAGAGCATGGTTTCCAGACCTTTCACCGTTTTAGTTGCCCTCCTCTGGACATGCTCCAGCTTTTCAACAACCTTCTTGAGTTGTGGTCCCCAGAACTGAACACAAGATTCCAGGTGGGGTCTAAACAAAGTGCAGTAGAGTGACTTCCCTCAATCTAGACAATGCACTCCTATTATACTCCCAGATTATACTGGCTTTTTTAGTTGCTGCATCAAACTGTTGACTCCTGTTCAGCTTGTCATCTGCTAAAACTCCAAGATCCCTTTTGCAGGTATAGTTCTCAAGCCATGTGTCATCCATTCTATATCTGGGCATTTCATTTTTACTGCTGAAGTAAGCCCAACCTACATTTCTCCCTGTTGAAATTCATTCTGTTAATTTTGGGCCAACTCTCTAATCTGTTAAATTATTTTGAATTCTGATCCTTTCCTCTGGAGTAATAGATATCCATCCTAATTTGACATCATCTGCAAATTTTATAAGCATTCCCTCTAATCAATCATCCAAATCATTGATAAAAATGTTGAGTAGCACTGGATTCATGTGGCACCTCAGTAGTTACTTTTCCTCATGATGCAAATGAAGTGACAAAAAGACACTCCTGCTGAGGCCTGTTCAGTTCTTCAGCAGAAGCCAGCCACAGGACCATGGCATCTGGTCACTCTGATTCCACAGTGATTGGGGCAGGCACAACCTCTGGACAATCCTTTTGCCCCATCTGCTTGACCCCTTAGAGAAACATCTTAGATAATTTGGAAGACAAGGGCCTGTCCTTTTCTTCACTTAAGCATGTTTCTACAACTTTTATTCTTTCTGATACCTTTCACTTTTCTTATTTTTAACCTCTGTAGCAGGAGTTCATCAAAAAACTCTACACTTCAAGCCAGACAGATAGAGAGATAGATATTATTTGTGTTTTATTTAAGTAGTCTTTAGTTTCAAACCTGTAAATGGCTTGTCTCTGGATTTTTGAACTGGCCCCAAAATTAATGGAATATTGACATTCAATCAAATTGTGCAATTTTTTTTAAAAAGTGTTTTTCTGATACTTCTGCCTCTACTCTTGGGTGTCTATGATATCTCTGCTTAGATTCTTGATGTTTAAATTTGTTGTAGCTGGAGTTTTGAAGCATTTTCTCTCTCAAGATGGACAAGATAGTGTTGCGTGACTGAAAACTAGAAAGGATTCCCATACCCATTAGTACAGAAAGGAGGAGGAGGAGGAGGAATAATTAAAAAATTATATGCTGGAGTCGAGAACTTCTTGTTAATCATAGGCGGTCAGAATGCAAACGTAGGAAACAGATCAGAATCAAGGATTGTAAGACAATTTGGCTTAGGATCAAGAAAAGAAACAGAGTAGTGACTGAGAGAAAGCCAATCAGTTGGCAAGGCCAACAATTTGTTCATTGCAAGCACATTCTTCAAACAACAAAAAGGTAGATGTATACATGAACATCACCTGATGGATGATAAAGATATCAAATAGATTACATAACTGAAAGTAGAAGATAGAGAAGCTCTGTTCTCACTGCAAAAATAAGACTGGGAGCATAGCGTAGCATATATCATGAACTACTACTATCAAATATTAGAGTAAAGCCAAAGAAGAACACTAAACCAACCATTGTATCAAAATACAACTCTGAAGAACATCACTATGGAATTTAAGATAATGTAAAAACTAGATTTGCATTATTAATCCTAATTAACCAGAGCCAGAAGAATGCTGGACTGAAGTCATGGGCACTGAAATGGAAGAATGCAAAAAGACAATATTTGCAGCCAAAAAGAAAGAGAAGCCTCTGTGGATAACAGATGGAACTCTTCTAGCAGTTAAGGACAGATGAGAAACAATAGTAAAAGGGGACAGAAATAGAATACCAATATTCAATGACTTATGTGCAAGGACAAGGAGAGCTATTATAGCAATCAATACAGAGAAATAGATGACAAGAAAAAAAGAAGATCCAAGAAATCAAACAGGAATTTAAAGCAAGAGTGGGGATGTTAAAGAACACATTAAAAAACCAACTACAGTTACAAAGACTATGGAAACAATACATGGCTGTACTGTATAAAATATATGAACAGATGACAGATTCATTCAAAGAAGAGCTATTTGAAGATGAATCTACAACTTTAAAAAGTAAAGTGGAGTTTGTCTTCCTCTCTGAGACTGAGAGAATGTGACTTCCCCAAGGTCAGCTAGTGGGTTTCCATAGCTGAATGGGGATTCAAACCATGTTCTCCAGAGCTGTAGTCCAACAATCTAACCGTTAAACCATGTTGGCTCTGCAATTTAGGGATATCAGGCTTTAAAATACATCACCTGGTCTGCAGTAATAGGAACTGCAATAAAAGTTATTGAAAAGTTACTAGATATATTAGCTGTCAGCATGGTAAAGAGATGAGAAATATAATTAAATTGACCTCCATATATTGCTGCTGCATTGGAATGGCCACTGGCTTAAATCACCATTTAAAGCTAGTCTTAAGATGGCTACCACATAGTGTATAGGGAAAATTTCACTCCCCAGCCAGAAGGGTCAGGGTGGTGAAGTGAGTGGTTGGCCAGGCAGCAGAGTGGTTGGAGTGAGAGTTTAAGGTTCATTTCATCCATGAGTATCCTTACACAGTAGGAAGTTATCTTATGAATAATTTTCTTCTTGCATTTGAATATTCTGCTGCTGTCCTTCAGTAAATTTCACAGAGCTGTCTAAAGGGTCAAGCACATGGGATGACTTTACTTCATTGGAGGATGAGACAGATATAGAGCTTGAAGAATCCATTGTTTTCTGTTTCCAGGAACTTTCAGACCAAAAGAAAGACAGGTGTAAAAGGTTGGATAGTGAGAAATTGAGAATTAGAAGTAGTGATAATCACCAGTCCCAAAGAGAGGGTTTTCATGGAAGACTGTCTCTCTCTCACACACTCCACACTGTATGCAGGGCTTGACATTTGCATATCTGGGACCAGGCATGTTTTAAGAGGTCAGAATGACCTTTAGAACATTAGGAAGTTTCCCATGAGAAAGGCATGTTGAAGACATGCCTTTCTCATACCAGAATAAAGGTTAAATTCTGGGTGGCTTATACAGATGATTTTTAAACTGTCAATTTTAAATGATAATTTAAAGATGTGGATTTTTTAAATATGTGGACATCTTATTTGTCCTTTTAAAGTGATATATTTTAACCAATGTGTTTTAAGTAATTGTTTGTTAATTGTTGTTGTACTCTGCCTTAATCCATGGGGAGAGATGGGTAAGAAATAAATGATTGTTGTTGGTGTTGTTATTAGGTGTGCTGATCACCCCATCCTCCCCCCAGCCTTTCCACATACCCTCTTCAACTGGGGACAAAGGCAGTCTCACTGTGATTAAGGTGAGTAAGCTCATGTCTCTTACCTACCACCTGTTGTGTTTTCTGCTACTTCCCTAGCATCTATTTTAGAGTTATCCTACATTCAATTACTGTTGTTTTTTTTTAAAAAAAACTATCTATTAAAATTGCCTTTTTAGTCAGTCCCACGGGAAAGTAATCAATTTTTTTGTACTTCATGTGGGGATATGAAGTACCTCTTGAAGGCACAAACTGGATATAAATATCCACCCCACACATGTCCAGTTTGTGATTATAGTGAGCAACCACCAGATCATTGTCAAATTGTCTAGAGTTTCCTCATTCTGTATCACACCCAGAAGCTATCTGAGCCATACCCTACTTTCTGTCCATTCCTCTGCAGGACTGGTTAATCCTCTCTACAACCCTAAGCCTCTGCTATCCAATTTCCATATATCCATTTTGGTTAGCCTTGTATGGTGTTTCAGATGCAATTGCTACTGTGTGTTTCTGTGCTCTTTTGCATATTTCAGGATAAATGTGGAGTCCTCCTGCACTTAGTACTGATATACACAGGTGAAATGGTAACTTATGTTACCCATCCTCTTACAGGCCTCCTCTGAGCTAAACCGTTCCCCTAATATTTAAGGAGGCATTGACACAGTGAGTGAGGACTCCCAAGTCTTCCCCACCTTTTTGGGTAAGAAGAGGGAGGATGGCTCAGACAGAGAGCTTTATCACATTTGGCTCCTTCCGTTCCGTTCTGAGCACGGAATGGAAGGAGCAGGGACGAGTGCCAAACGAGTGGGGGACAGATTTTACCGCACACACCCGTCCCTCATTCGTTCCGTTCCCCCTCTTCCGTTCTTAATCCGTTCCAGAGGGGGAAATTTTTGAGAACTGTTCTGAATGAAATTGTAATGCAGGGTATGGTGAGAAAGGTAGAAATGAAACAATAAAATATTAAAAGTGCAAAAAACAGTATCCTGTAGTACAACACAGAGTGATTACAATTAATATTTGAGAAAGCTGCCCCATAGTGACAGACTTCTCCTGATGTGCCCTCTGCAATATGAGAAACTTCAAGAAGGAGAAAAGAGTGGGGAGGATGATTGTTGTTGTTCTGACTTCAAGTTGTTTCTTGCAGGGTTTTTTTTTTTTTGGCAAGATTTGTTCAGGGGAGGGGGGTTGATTTTGCCTCCCTCTAACACTAAGAGAATGTGATTTCCCCAAGGTAACCCAGTGGATTTCCATGGCTGAGAAGGGTTTCAAAAACTGGCCTGCAAAGTCATAATCCAGTGCTCAAGCCGCTAAATTTACACCAACTTTTCCAAAGCAGCCTACCTCATTATTAGGTTAACAGGGCAAGATAGTGTTTGTTTTCTGAGATTCCACCTCTACATTCTAGCCAGGAGAAAAAGGGGCCAGGCTCTGAGATCTGGGAACACTAGCTTCCGATGATTTTGGACTGGTGAACAGCTGCAAACGTCTCACTGGCAAATGCTTAAGCATTGTGAATAGAGTCATAAGCCTCACAGTTGGTTTGCAAACAATTCACAAACCGAAAGGTAGGATAAATTGGCAATGATTAGTTTTTTGCTCTGAATAAATCAATTCAGCTACTGGCAGATAGCTTTTAAACTGCTGCCTAAAATTTTCTTCACTTTGTAATACACCTTTTTTTTTTTTTTTTTTTAGCTTTTAAGCTTTCTTCTTACATATCACCATCCCAGTTTCAACACCCCTGTTTAAAGATTCCTTAAAATGGGAAAAATCCTCAACTATGCTATGATTCTGTAATGCTGAAATGAGATTTCTAATTCCTAAACTTGAGATTCCAAAGGTTCCAATCATAACATTCTTTTAAAAACTCAGATGCAGAAACTGTTACATTTATAAGGTCATCTGTTTTCTAAGGTACTCCATTAGTCTGTGAATTATTGAAAATTACCATGGAGAAAGCTGCTTGTTCCATTTCACCTTCTGTAAAACCATAGCAAGCATGTGTGACATAATTTCTGTGTCTTTTTGGCATTCATTTCCATTGCAAATATAGATTGGATGCTGTTAACCTGCATGCAAAGCCCTCATTTATATTCATGTTCTAGGTGAAAGCTCCTTATTTGATTTACAAGCATTAGTTTCACCTCTGCTGGCAATATCTGCATTAATGCCCCTTTGTTTAATTTACAGAAGTTGAGTTGAAGTAAGATAAAAGTCCAAGCCCACAGACATTTCAAATTGTAAGTGAGGTCCAGAGCCATCAAAATAAATCAAGTCTTAGGAACTGGGTTCTGACAATGGTAATTTACATAATGGGTGACAGATATGATTTTGAATTTTGATGCCATTGGCCAGAATCCTACTGATAAACTATGCTGGCATAAGTCAGACTTACACCATCACAACCCACTTTTCTGGTCTTTGGCATAGAGTAGGAAGATGAGCAAACAAACCAATTAATGGTGATCTAACTGTGCAACACTGGATCATTTTAATATAAGATCCTTCTTTCCAACTAACCACCCCTACAGGTACATCTAATGGGGACACAGGTGACGGCTTCTTAGTGGCTATTCCCAGACTTTGGAACTCCCTTCTCAGAGAGGCTAATCTGGTGTCCTGCTATATGCAGACTTGTTTGTTCTGGCAAGCTTTTGACAGATTGTTCATCAGTGGCAAAGAGGTCTTTCAGAGTGTGCTGAACTATTTGTTTTCTTTGTAATGGTCTTGTTTTTAATTGCTTGTAGTCATAGTGTTAATTTGATATCATTCTTACTTTTTGTATGATATGAATTTTAAAGTTGTATCTTTTAAAACTTGGTGAGTCCCTGGCTGGAGAAAATGTGGGAAATGAATGAATGAATGAATGAAATGTCTTTCTGTTTCGACATGTTCACAACTAAAGTCTTCTATAACAATAATTACATGAACAAAAGTGTTGTGTGAGGGTATTTCTTGAATGTGAATTTTACTAACATGTGTCTTTTGGGTCTGCTGTCCCTCTCCCCCAAAAAAACATTCCAATTGCTAGCTCAGTTTAATCCTCTGATTTCAAGATATAAAGGGGGAATGGTCTCTCCTTGTGAAGACTGGAAGCCCTGATAGCCCATCTCCACTCCACTCACATAAGTAAAAGGCAGGAAATTGTACATGAATTGTATGTTGTGAGAACGTTGAATAAGTTGTAATCCTTCCCTTCTTCATTGCATTAGTCCTATGAGTGGAGGGATATTGAGTCTGACAATATGGTTGTGGTGATAGACTTCATTTTGAAGAAAACATTTGGAGGGAGGACCAGGAGGCAGAGGTTTTATCTGAACACCAGAGATTTTGGACAACATCTCCAAGCTCCAAATACCATGGAGTACCAGACTAGTTGACAGTACCAGACTAGTTGGACCACTGGCCAATGTGAGGCAGCTTGCTGTGTTCTAACTTACATTAAAGAAAACAAATCACATAAAACTGGAAGAAAAAAAAACCTGTCACAATCACTTTAATTACCACCACTAAGTTTCTTTTAGGACAGCACCCTGGGACTTTTCATCCCACTGCTGCCACTTAATAGTCACGAGCAACTGTACTTTTAACAGTATTATTCTTATTAATTTGTGATCCTGCCACCTCTTTGTGACTGTCACTTTACCCCCAAAATATGTTTTTTTAAAAAAATTGTTAGTAGTGTGGTAAGTATTCAGGTTCCAGACAAGTCTTTTTTTAAAAAAACAATAAAACTTTATTTAAACAGTTTTAACAATGGTTTACTTATACTGCTTTGTACACTTGTTACTGTTATGGTTTCTTTTACACACACTCTTTCTAGAGAAAATTGGTTATTTTTACTTAAAACTCACACAGTCTTTGTATTACGTTCCCTTCTCAAACTTATCTGTACCTTAGCCAAGTAGGCTAACTAAACT
>NC_056524.1:121502024-121503679 GCF_019175285.1 Sceloporus undulatus
AAGCTGTTTTCCTTCCTTTTTCTTTCCTGTGCCTCCCTCACAGCACCCAAGAGAGGGCAGAAAGCAAGGAAGATCGGTGATTTCTCCTCTACCATTTAAGAAAGTCTGGACTGCTAAACTCCTTCATGCTAGCACTAGCAGCAAGGCATAAAACCTAACCCCAAAGTAGCCCTCGTTAAGTTAGCAGCATAATGGAGGGCCATTTAACCCTCATTAACTGCAAATAAACAATGTTAAGAAAAATGATTTTTTTTTAAGTTTGGAAAAAAAAATAGAACGTTAATATAAGGAGAAGAGATGTTTACTCTGCCACATCTCCCTTAAAATTTAGCTTCTCAAGTAACATTTCGTCCATGAGATGCTACCTTGAAAGGATTAATGAATACCAGTAATCTCACAGAGTGCATGGAAGTTAAGAGTCCAACAGAAAATATGTAACTGGCTTCTTTTGTTCGTATATTTCCTTCCCAACTTCCTGTTTTCTAAAGAGGTGGCATAGCAATAAGAATCTTTCATACTTTTTCACATAACATCCAGCTAGCCTGCTATGCGTGACACTTCTCTCCCTTCCTTCCACTCTCTATGTTGCTTCTTTGGTAGTGTTGATATCCCTTTGCCATGTATTTATATTATATTTGATACTGAAGGTCTCTGAACTCCTGACTTCAGTCTGAGCTGAAGCCAGAAATCTCTGGTATGCCTGTCAGAAAATGCTTACAGGAGGTTGGATGTCTCTGTCAAGCTCACAAGGTCCATTGTCTGTTCTAATCAAACTTCACTTTAAGTTGGAAACACAGTTTGTTTAAAAAGTTGATTCTATTGCTTACAGGAACATTGAAGATCTGGCTGAGGGTAGTAATAATTGTGGTGGAGAGAGTGGATCATTTCCAGAGATTCCTCTAACTCAGAAATTGTATCAGATAGAATTAATTAAGTTTTTTTGGTGTGGTTTTGGGCTATGTGGCCAAGTTCTGGAAGAGTTTGTTCTTGACGTTTCACCGGCATCTGTGGCTGGCATCTTCAGAGAATGCTGGTATGGAAGTGAGTGGGGTATATATACTGTGTGATCCTTGGTTGATCTGTGTGTTGGTTTGTTGCTGAATGGCAAGACCTCAGGGTGTCCATTTAATTAGAGATCCATTTTCTGCTGGAAAACCCCCTGACCCTGGAAGGTTTTCATTTCCATTTGCTATGTCTTGATTTTGGTGTTTTTCAGGACTGGTAGCCAAACTTCGTTTATTTTAAGTGTTTCTTCTTTCCTGTCAAAGTCATCTAGATGCACATGCCACATAATATGTGAACTAATCACAAGTATTTATGAATTATTTTGTTTTCTTGAGTTAGTATTTTCAGGAGATTGATACCCATGTGTCTTTTAGGGTATGTAAGTCCTTTTGTTGTGCAACATGACTTATATACCCCCAAAGACTATATCAGAAAGAGCCAGAAATACGAACCACTCTACCTTGTCTTCCTCTGCAATTTAACCCTCTGAATAAACTAGTCAAGCTTCCTCCTAGCATTTTCACCATCTTGTATCCCTATGGAGCTACTTTCATAATGACAAAATCCTATTGCTGAGTTGAAAAGCCTGAAGAATAGTCTAAAGGATTTTTGGAGGGTTTTTAAAATTCCTTTATCATAGGTTTTTTTTT
>NC_056524.1:121503704-121587275 GCF_019175285.1 Sceloporus undulatus
TACTTGCGTAGGATTGTGGAATGGGAGTGAGTATCTTCACACATAAAGAGGGAAATGTTGTTCGCATGCTACTTCTATCTTATGACCTGATATGACTTGGTTCTTGTGTTTGTAGTATCACAGTGTCAGGTATTGTAATCTTGTTAATCCAGCCCCTGAGAATGAAGATGTGAGACGACTTTATATTTAACTCAAATTGGCTATATATAAAAAGAAAAAAAATGACCCCCTCTAAAAAATATACACATGTATATTAAACTCTCTGCAAATGGAGACATGCATCTTTCTCTATAAGACAAAGAACATCCGGCTCAAAGACTAACCTGGAATTATTCCAAAGCAGCTGTCTTCACACCATTTGGGAAAAAGGGGGGATACAAATTAATGATAAATAAACAATTATTGCATTCTTTCAAAGGAAGCAGGTTGGCTTCCCCAGCCCCTGCCGGTAATATTTAGAAGGAAAAAACCCTCTTGGTGTGCTACCATCCCTAATTTGTCCAGACAAAACGACCATAGCTTGTTGGTGGGTTGTAACAACCAATCTCAACAAAAGAGGAAGCCCAGGTGCCTACCTGTGCTTTGTAAAACCAACATTCTCTTCCCAATCTCCACTTGCCACCTGATATGATGGAAACTATTTGAGCCGAATCAGTGAAGCAGCAGTGTGGAGTTGAGAAAAAAGTTTGTTGCAATAGACCAAATAAGAGTAATCCTATCCCCCTGGAAAAAAAAATCATTAAGCTTGAACAAGATCATTCGTAAACCCATATTGCCCTAAAGAGTGGATGGTGGGAGTGTTTAATTTCTGACAAAACAGGAAATCAATATGTCTCCTTGGCCTGTTACAGATGCCAAAATAAGCTTCTTCGGGTCTCTTTGGGGTCTGTGTTTAAGATTGCATGCATCCTAAGAATCCGGAAGCTGCACCCAAGCTGCACTCCAGTGCTTAGGAATGGAGTGTGGCTTTGGCCGCGACCCTCGGACTCTTAGGACCCATGCATCATTTGATTAGAATACCTCCAAGAGACATGAAGCAGTTTATTTTGGCATCTGTAAACAGGCCTTTGCCTTGTTAAGTCCATGGATACCAACCATCATGAAACTCCACAAGACCCTGTGATCTACGAGACTTACTTCTAATTCTAAATTTGTAGGACCATGGAGTTTTACCACACTTTATTTAAACCGACTTATCGCCAAGGGATAAAGTCAAATTTAAATTACAAGCAGTGTTAGCCTACTCAGCGCACGCTGGGTGGTGCACCCATCTGCAGCCTGGACCCCAGTTGTGCTTATCCAAAATGTTTTTGAAAAGCAGCGGATAAGCAAGCTGGGGTCCAGGCTGCCGAGACAGGTTGCACTCACCAGCACAGCTGAGTGAATAACACCCACTTTTAAATTTAAATTTGAGTTATCCCATCGGGGATAAATGGCCTTAAACAGAGTGTGTAATCTCCAACATCATTACCCGTCAAAGTGAAGGAAAAGACATTTCAGTTAACAATCTTGTGGCCCATCTAACGAATGGCAAAGAGATTGTCTCCATTCCCAATCTTGCTAAAATATTTGTTATTAGAAGAGCCTGAAAAAATTCATGCAGCTTTAAACTATTTCTACTGTCAAGATGTTATATCTTTGTTTTCAGCCAGGTAACATAATAATGCAATTTGCTGTAAAATCAACAAAATCTCTTCAGGCATGCATGCTAATTTGGCAATAACAGTAGGATCTAATAAAGGGCACTGTGAAGAAGAAATGGAAGCTATTTTAGAGAGGTATTGTATCTTTTTTTGTTGTGTTTGGTGAACTGGAAAAAAACTCATTCACAATATTGAAAACTTTCTTTTGAACACACTGAATCAGGGAAAGTGAAGCATATAAACTTTTATTATTATTATTATTATTATATGATCAGATTTTCAACTGGCTCAGTCATACTGAGACTGACATGTAAATATCCACATATGACTCATTCATGTTACATGCATACGCATTCATGTGACTGAATATATGAAGTAAATAAATTATAGTCATTACAAGTAGGTCTTCAGTATGGTTACCTTCCATTTTCTTTCTTTTTGAATTGGGATCTATATTCAGATTACAGCAGCTTGACAAATGGAAGGTAAATGAATAAACTCTCAAGTATTTGTAGAAGATCAGTTTTCAGTTATGCAGAGCAGTGTAACCTCTTAAGCCAAATGTAGTTATAGGCCCTGGACAGACCAGCCTGAAAGGCCGGCCTGGAGACAGAATCGCTGCATCACGTCCAGATGATGCACATTCCAACTCTGTCCTCAAGGCGCCATGATGCTGCGTGCCACTCCACACTGTGTGCAGCATCATGGCATTCCTCCGGCATTGTGTCCATTTGACATAGCGCCAAAGGAGTGCCATGTAGCTGCACTGCCATGGTTATGGTGCCCTTTCAAGGGCACAAAAAGGAGGCCCCTTTTGCAGCTCCTTTTTGCACCTTCGAAAGGTCAGATTGAGGCTGCAGTATGTGGTTGCCGCAGCCCTGATCCGGCTGTATGTACAGCCCCATAGTCTCCTTTTAGGGTTTTCCCCCCTAAACGTGGGCAGCTCAGGTACAGAGGGGGCAAGCTAGTTAGTATATCTTCACAACTTCATCTATGACTTGGAGGAAAAAATTGGGGGAATACTTATCAAATTTGCAGATGACACCAAATTAGGAGGAATAGCTAATACTCCAGAGGACAGGATCAAAATTCAAAATGACCTGAATTGACTAGAAAGCTGGGCCACAGCTAATAAAATGAACTTCAACAGGGCGAAAAAATGAAATGCACAGATATAGGATGAGGGACACCTGGCTTAAGGAGACAACATGGGAAAGGGATCTAGGAGTCCAAGTAGACCACAAGTTGAACATGAGTCAACAGTGCGATGTGGCAGCTAACAAGGCCAATGCAATTTTAGGCTGCATCAATAGAAGTATAGTGTCTAGATCAAGGAAAGTAATAGTGCCACTATATTCTGCTCTGGTCAGGCCCCACCTGAAATATTGTGTCCAGTTCTGGGCGCCACAATTCAAAAAGGACATTGAGAAACTGGAGCGTGTCCAGAGGAGGGCGACTAAAATGGTGAAGGGTCTGGAAACCATGCCCTATGAGGAACGCCTTAGGGAGCTGGGTATGTTTAACCTGAAGAAAAGAAGGTTAAGAGGTGATATGATAGCCCTGTTTAAATATTTGAAGGGATGTCATATTGAGGAGGGAGCAAGCTTGTTCTCTGCTGCTCCAGAGACTAGGACCCAGAGCAATGGATGCAAGCTGCAGGAAAAGAGATTCCACCTCAACATTAGGAAGAACTTCCTGACAGTAAGGGCTGTTCGACAGTGGAACACACTTCCTAGGAATGTAGTGGAGTCTCCCTCCTTGGAGGTCTTCAAACGGAGACTGGAGGGCCATCTGTCGGGGATGCTTTGATCTGGATTTCCTGCATGGCAGGGGTTGGACTGGATGGCCCTAGTGGTCTCTTCCAACTCTATGATTCTAAGATTCTATGATTCTAACTTTTCCATGAATATGATTTATTCATGGCTGAATGGGCCTAGAGTCTCACAGCCATACAGATGTACATACATAGAACATGAATGTGCATTTAATGTAATTTATAAATAGATCTATGAGGAAAGTACACAGGTATCCTATACTAGACATTAAAGAGCCAAAAGGAACGATTGAATTTAGTGTGATGTGTACCTCCAGCCCTGAATATACCACAATTTTAAGACTGTGAAGTTAAACTGTTTTATGAACATGGGGATTGCATTTCCCAAATGGCCAGATCTTTTTTAAAATAATATAATACTTGGCAAATGATTTTCTGAGATAAGCAAATAATATATGATTACCTTTCATAGTATGCTAAGAATAGTCATATTATTAACCTTAAGTAAGTCAAGCTTCAGTATTATACACACTTACCTAGAACAATTCTTACTGAAAATGTCTGGATTTATTTCTCAGTAGGTATTGAGAAAATGCTACCCTTAATTGGGCTACTTCCCCATCCATTAATACTTTGAAGTTGTGCTGGGGTAGAAAAAGTGTGTTACTTATTGTTTATGAGCGTGTCTAAATATGTAAATATATTTGAAGCACTATTCAAATTATTTAGCAAGTTATCACAATTACCTGTAAAGGTTTTCAGGTGTGAACTGAAGGAAAGTTATTTACAAAGAAGTTAATGAAGCTAAAAGATACAAAGCTTTCAGTCATACCTCAGGAAGTTCCAATTGAGGAGAGAACTTCAGAAATACATGGCATTGTATGGGTTGATGATTTCAGTTATGATTTGAATGCAACCAAAGTTGTGTTGAGATGTTTATTACTAAATATTTAGTTTTCCTTTTGATTTGAAAGTTGGTTTTGTTTTTTAATTCTATTTTTTCTTCTTTTGAGAGATTCTGGCACCTTAGCATTTACATGCCGCACACCACAGGAGTGCCACAAAGCCAGTGTGGCACCAGAAAAACCAGCTTTTTGCTGGCTGAAAAAGGAGTGGCATTCAAAGGGGTGTTCAAAGGGACAGCATCAATCCAGCATTCAAGCCGCCTCTTCAGGACTGTCTGTTTTGGCCATTAGTCTAAGCATGACTAGGCTTAAATCAACCTTTGTTTTCTAACACTCTCACTATATGACTTCCCTCCTGGTCCTCTGTGAGTGGCAACATTTGCCTTAGATTAATCAAAGTTGCAATATATAATAAATACATGGAAATGTAATGGTTAGATGATAATCACCAGATTTTTTAAAGACTATAGCATATACATTGTTAGAAAGGGCAAACATGACATTCATTTCAACTTTTCCTTATGTCATGAAATATATCTGAAAACTGATTTGATGGAAAGGGGAAAAGAGCTTTTAAAAAGACAACCTCTGGGCTCCTAAAAGTATAAGTTGGTTAGAAGACCATTCTGAACTTTTTTTAAGTGTAGTGGTGTGGATGGAGAGCAGCGTTAAAATTCCCTGAAGAGAAACTTACAGTTGCTCAAAACATGCTGGATGTTTAAAGAGAACTGATATTAAAAATATTCATCATTCCCCTTAGGAATTTCTCCTTTGTTTCTTTGTCGTGTTAATGCCTCTCAAAATTTTGATATAACAAGGGAAGGTGTTGGACTCCCAGAAGTGCTGAGGGATTTCAGAAGCAATAAACTTGAGATGTTTCCATGTTTTTGTTTTGTTTTTGAATCCTGAAATACCAACAACAGAGTTTGTACTAGAAAGGATGACAGGCCACAAGCTATCACACCATTAAAATAGGAAGACTTAGAAAGATAAATAAAAAAGCACACTGTTTTGCTCTAGCAGGCTGAGGAAAAAAGGTTCAGCAATTTATTGCAGCCTTGCAAAGTTTATGACACAATGAGTTCTAAATACTGCAATCTTGTTTTCATGAATACTAAATTACAAAAACATTACTGTTTGCAGACTGTCATGCCCTGCTGTAATGAAAGCTATCTTGATATAAATTGCATTTTATCAGTGTTAATCAAGGATCATCATATTTGATTACAAGGTGGGTTATTTCCCCCGTTTATCTCTAGCTTATTTTTTCTGTCAGTCAACAGTGATGTTTGCTTTCATTCAAAATGCAGAACCATTCTGCTTAAGATTTACAAACGCATACCAAGATCTGTATTTGTTGTAGCTAAGGCAAGTAGAATTGAAAATGTGGAGCCATACTGATGTGTATGCAACTCATGTAAAAGACAAAATGGGGAATGTACACTAAATGACAGCTTTAATAGGAGATTTTTCCTCCATTGTTTAATCACTATGCATACTTTCTAAATGATGTTGGAAAATATGCCCAACTAAACAACATGAATCAGGCAGTGTACACATTGGATAGTCAATGTGCACTCTCGCCAGCTGGGGACAATGTATATTATTCAAGCTAAATATGAAATCTGATGAGAGCCAGAGACACCAGGATTCAAATTCCCACATAGCCATAGAAATACACTGTCTAACCTTGGGCAAGACCTACTTTCTCAGTCTTGAAGGAAGGTAATGACAAATCTCCTCTGAACAAACTTGCCAAGAATCTCCCATTATAGATTTGCCTCAGGGTCATCATAAGTCAGAAACAACTTGGAATCACAGAATCATAGAGTTGGAAGAAACCGCAGGGGCCATCCAGTCCAACATGCAGGAACACACAATCAGTGTGCTCCAAGAGATAACCATCTAGCCTCTGTTTAAAAACCTCCAAAGAAGGAGACTTCCACGTTCCAAGGAAGTGTATTCCATTGTCAAAAAGGTCTTATGTGAGGAACCTTTTCCTAATGTTAAGGTGGAATCTCTTTTCCTGTAGCTTACATTAATTGCTCCGTGTCCTAGTGCCTGGAGCAGCAAAAAACAAGCTTGTTCATCCTCAGTATGATATTCCTTCAAATATTTAAACAGGGATATCATATCACCTCTTAATCCTCTCTTAACCAGGCTAAACATTCCCAGCTTATCTAGATCCTTTTTTTAATTGTGGTGCCCAGGACTGGATGCAATATTTCAGGTGACGTCTGACCAAAGAAGAATAGAGTGGTATTACAAAACCTGAAGGCACAACAACAAAATGTGAAAACTATCTGAAAAATCTGA
Organism: Sceloporus undulatus; assembly: GCF_019175285.1. NCBI lineage: Eukaryota > Metazoa > Chordata > Lepidosauria > Squamata > Phrynosomatidae > Sceloporus > Sceloporus undulatus. The sequence continues at coordinate 121,510,343 of NC_056524.1, forward strand.
ATAACATCTGAACAGTGCATATATATATATATATATATATATATATATATATATATATAACTGACCAGTTCATATTTTCTGATCTTATTCCTTGAAATCACTAGCTGATTATCGATATTTTGCAGTATATGGATGTCTTCCATATTAGTACTTTCCTGTTGCTCTGATCATCCTGCAGCCAGTACTTTTCTCAGCCCAGGCTTTCTCTCATGGGAAAGGTGTAGAGAGATCAGATGCAGGTCTCCAGTTGCAGCACTAGCTTGAAGTATTGGCTGGGAACCTTAGTAAGTATCAAGATGAAAGAAGCATAGTGACACCTATGATGAAAGGGCATGATGATATCTCCTGAGACCATTTGGTCTATGTAGAATTGGAGGGGAAGAGATGAGGCAACCAAATCTCTACCATTGAAACAAGATACATTTACTTTGCAGATGAGCCTAACTCTAACCAGAAATGCCAGGGAAATCTTATAGATGTCATTTGGCAAGGGGGCAATGCTCTGTCCTACTGTTATGGCTTTGGGGTAATACTTTGAGTATATCAGCACACCCAGCACCACTAAAGAATAACTCATTGTATTTTATGGAAATGCATAACATTTAAGTGTGACTTTTTCAGGAGTTTATTAGACCAAGAGTAGGATACATGCAACCGTCCAGATGGAATGCCCACCATTTTTCACCATGGGTAATGCTGGCCTGAGGCTGCTGGGACTTAAAGACCACCACAAATTGAATGGCTGCATAATTCCCAGCTCTGTATTGGACAGCATCCATGATATCAGTTCTTAACCATAACTGACTCATTCTGTTCTTGAGAATGAAATTATTAAATATTTATTGATTTAGTGACTGTGTGGGTGACAATTTTTAAAAAGTTTGTTTTTGTGTGTAGTTTGATAATGTATGATCTAAAGATAAGTGAGAAATTTTCAGCTTATTTTTGATTTAAAAAAAATCATATTCATTATTTTTACATGCTTTGTTATGACTTTAAAGGTGTGTGTGTGTGTTTGTGCGTGTGTGCGTGTGTGTGTGATGTTCATGTGGTACCTGAGACCATGTAAAATAGGGAAAATATATAAACAATAAAGAAAAACTTGTTGAAAATATGAAAAGAAGGAACATTTTCCACACATGGTGGTCATGTACTAAAGTGAAGAAGTATTAGAAGGCATTTCAGTCTTGGCTACAAGAAATCTTTTAATTAAAAATACAACTGAAAACAGAGTTAATGTTGTTGGGAATGCCAGATTAAGTCTGTAAATTGTTGGCCTATTTGATTATAAAGGCTAGAACACTTTATGCCCAAATCGAAAAGTATGGACATACCTTAAAAAAAAAAAAAGGTTTGGGGTATTGAAGGATCTAGAAATAGCAGAAATACTTCCTTGTTATTTGAAAACAAAAGGAAATGTAAGAGAAAACCCACACTCTGAGCAAGGCTTAACATAAAATGTTGTTATGCATTGGCTCAAAAACAAATGGCCATGTGGTAAAAATTTCACTTTGGTTAAAAGGTTATTTCAGTGTTTCATATGTTTCATGCCATTACTATGGGTACTATATTGAATCCAGCCCTTCACCTCCACTTTTGTAAATAAAATAAAATAAAATAAAATAATTAATAAAGCAGTTGAGTTCCATAAATAAATAAATAAATAAATAAATAATCAGTGGCTATCATAAACTGAAAGGGTTATATTTCTTAAGAAAAAAACAATGTGTTATTTTTAAACCTTTGAGGTTGGGCATTTCTATCTGCAACACTAGCATTCTCTTTTTCTGGCCAAAAATTTGCATCTTAAAATTTTGAATGTTAATTACAGCACCTTCAAAATTATTCTTTATTTCAATAATGTTGCTACTTTTTATATGGCCACCTTGGAAGCCCCTTTCCCCGGCTCCTTTCTCTGCTCTGTGATGATACTTTTGACTCTTTCACAGTCATCTTATCCCATATTTTCACCTGTGTAGATTTTGCTGCTGTACATCTACAGTGTCCTGGTTCCTCCATCCTCTTTATCATCTGTTTATGAGCTTTTCTGTGTGTCATAGACATGTTCTTGTCCATCAGTGTCACCTTGAATTTTGGTTGTCTTTCTTCTCTCTCTCGCTCTTTCTTTCTCTCTCTTTCTTTCTATTTCTCCCATCCCTAACTCTATATATCTCTCTCTCTAATCTCTCCCTCCATGTTCACATTCTCTGTGCTTATTATCCTTATCCAGTCCCTTCCTCCCTCTCTGTCTCTGACACTGTGGCTTCTTTCACACATGCTAAGGCAGCATAGTGAGCCCTTCTTCCCCTTTATCCTTCTTCCTTCCTGTTCTTTGCTTGTCTCTGACATTGTGTTCCCTCTTTGTCACAGCTACCAAACAACATTGAGTGAAAAAAAAATCCAATGAAGATGGTAGAGGAAGTAAAAAAATGTAGCAAACAAAAGCGCTGTACCACATTGTTATTTGGGATGGGGAGGGTGGTGGGTGGGATGAAATTGTCCTGGGGGGAGTTAGGGGCAGTACAGATGGGTGGCTAGAAGCTGCCCCTGTAAGCCCCGCATCTGTGCCGCAGCATCTGCATGCTGCAGCACAGAGCACCTCTTCTGCACAGAGGCATATAGGTGCTCAGGCGCCTGTACGTCATGAGGTTGTGCCCCAAGTGGACAGGGCCACAGCCTTGTGATGTAAGCACAGTGATATTAGGGTTTGACACATATGGACACTGAGCACCATCGAGCCCTAATATTGCCACTAATGGCTCATCTGTACTGGGCTTTAGTTTACATTCTAGTTTAATTTGTTACACACACATGTGCGCACGTGCACACACTATTGCTGTTGTGTGCCTTCAAGTCATTTCTGATTATTACAGCAACTCTAAGGTGAACCTATCACAAGGTTGTCTGGGCAAGGTTTGTTTCTCTGAGGCTGAGAGATTGTGACTTGCCCAAGATCACACAGTGATTTCTATGTTTGAGCGGGGATTCCATTCCCTGGTCTCCCTGTGTCCTGGTCCAACAATCATATCACAACACTCTGCTACACATTGCACACGCAGATGTGCACACACACACACACACACTGTAGTTAATGAAATTGTTTCCAGCATCTGTCCTCTACTCTGCACAGAGAGAGGGAAAGACAAAATGATTTCCAGTGTTTCTCTTTCTGCCTAGTGTTATTCATTTATTTACTGTATGTATATCCCAGTCATTACAATATCCCATCTTTTTCCCAAAATAGAATTCAAAGCAGGTATTAGTGATGCTAATTTGCCACAGATAACCAGATGAATATCATCTTATGGGCCTTCATGAATGCATAACTATCTATCTATCTGTGTATCCAGAAGTTAAGAAGCTTTATGTATTTAAAAAAGTAATGCTGTATCTGCAACTTAATTTGTGTGAGCCTTTAAGTCTCACAGAGGAAAACATTGCCCCCTCTCACATACATACCCACACCTACATATACTTTGTGTTTGGGTGGAAGACTAATAAACATCAAGAATACTTGTGAAGTTGCTTTTGCTCTCCTTACAGGTATCTGAATGCAGTTCTCTTCTCCCAGTTTCTAACTTGTTCCTTGACATCTGCAACCCTGGAGCAGAGTCACACTCCACTAAGTTGATATTAGATAGTGGATTCAGCTATATCAATTATCCTGAAGTCTGTTTCCCAGTTTACAAAAAAATAAAAAAATAAAAATAACTACCTTTGCCAACTTATTTGAAGAAAGAAATATGTGTGCTTCATTGCCTTTCCCCCAATATACTGTTTTCTGTTGAAATACTTCAAAATATTGTTTTAAATAAGAACCCCCATGGGAAAGAAAAAACCTACTGTCCTAAAAACAACAAAACAAAATAAAGTACTCCAAATCAAAATATTTTAAAAATGTGTCACTAACTGAGATAAGCTCTTCAAATGAAGACACAACTCAGTACAGAAAAATCTGGAGGTGGTCATTCATAGAGCCGGTCCTATCAATAGGTGAAGTAAGATGGTCACTTCCAAAATTAGCTTGCTGCCCTCCATTGTTGCAAAAAAATGTTATCCCATTGCCACTGCTGAAGATCCCATTATTGGTCAGATCTACTTTTGACAAGAATAAGAAGAGCCACTATATTGTTCTCCAAAGCACATAATACAGAAATATGACCCCAAGATTATTTGGAAACAACCCACACATACCCAGCACTCTGTAACACCAGTTTTATTGCTGTGGTTCTTGTGATTAGATTGCAAATTATAGTCCTTTCCCCTCCTCACTTTACTACACACTCTAAGTTACTAGATGTCTGAGTTTCTGTAGATTTTGTACTGCTGCTTGGGAAGTATGGTGTGGAAGCAAGGTTAATAATATTGCCCAGGCAACCACATAAAACTCCCATCCCACACATGCAGTACCAAGAAGATCAGATCAGTGTTAGGAACTACCCATCCAGTCCTCCTATCATGACCATTCATATAATATGGATTCCAGTAACTTAACTTATATACCATCTAAACAGAGAGCTTGATCAAAGACAAAAATGTGTAAAACATTAGAATATTCAGAAAGATACTGTACTTTGCAACCTTAATAAAATCTGGTTGGACAGGTTTTATTATTTCATTTTCAAACTCTCTTGGAGAAGTATACAAATCTTTTCATGCATTTCCAAACTATCTTCATTTGCTTTCATAAAAGTTACTCTATATGACACATATATAAACACACACTTTGCCCTTGAAGTGTGCCTGACTTTCCAAAGGCAAGGAAAGTAAAAGGAAAGGAGCAGGTTATCCTTTTGTTAATCACAACAAGACATTAAAATGAAATACAGTATAATTAACTGCAAACACATTGTCACAATAAAACAAGCACTGAAAGCTCAGGAAGTCCATACTTTCACTATTATTTAGGATGCATTTGTGTGCACATAAATATAAATGTGGATGTAGATTGGGATGACTGGCTGTAAACTAGTGTGGTGTAGTAGTTTGAGCACTGGACTTTGAACATGAGTCTGGAGACCAGAGTTCAAAACCTGGTTTAGCCATGAAAATCTACTGGGTTACCTTGTAAAGTCTCACACTCTCAGCTTTAGAGGATGGCAGTGACTACCCCACTCCCTACCCCCGAAGAAACATGCTAAGAAAACCTCATGATAGTTTTGCCTTAGGGTCACCAAACATCTGAAATGACTTCCAAGGCAGAGCCATCATTAGGGTATGCAGGGAGTATGGACTGCACTGGGTAAAACCTGAGATGATGATACCCAGTTGGATCCTCTACCACTTCTTTGGTAACCACTGTATTTTTTGGACGACAGCACCCTGGGCCTTTTACCCCACCACTGACACCAAATTATCACAGACTCCCTTTTTAAAAATCTTTGGTGCTTTCTGCACCGCCATTTGGGACGTCCGGTGGACGTCCCATTTTTAAAAAGGGGCGTCTCTTATAGACGCCCCTGGGCCTAGTACGGACTCCGTCCGTACAAGATGGCGCCGGCCCTTCTACAAGGCCGGTGCCATCTTTGCGTATCGGACGCTGAGCGTCCGTACGCGTCGCGTCGCTTGTGACGTAGCGAGTGCGCCCCTGGCACCTCGCTACGTCGCAAACGCAACGGAAAAAGAAGCTCCATTTTGGAGCTTCTTTTTCGGTCCGCACGGGAGTCGGGCCGTGTGAAGGCTCCGGCTTCCCCGCGGACCTACTGGCGGCGGCAGCAGAGCGCCGCAAAGCGGAGGTATGTACCCCTCCTTTGTTTCAAAAGACTTTATATTGGAGGTATGTTTAAACTGCAGACAAGCTTTTACTAAAATAATATCAAAACTGTATTAAACAGATGTTCCAAACAAAAGATACTTAAATATGTGTAAATAAGTCAATTGTTGTTTCTTGTACTAGTGTTACTTGTTTCAGTTGGTAAGTTTACTTTCTTAGCTTTAACTTTATTACAATGACTGTTTCCTTTTACTACTCTCCTCAGAGTATCAGTGTTACTGTTCTTAAGGACACTCACACAGTCCTTCTTCTGGCTTAATTTCCCTAAGCATAATTAATAATCCTGCCTCTCAGGCTAATTCTACCCCACAGGATATTTTCCTTTAATAACTCCCTCATTTGGAGTTCTTTATTGGTTACTTCTGGACTATAACCTAGTTCCTCCCTGAAACCCTCAATAATCCATCCTTCTCTGGACTCAACAAGACCCTATCTGCCTTTTCAATTGTCACTAACATAATTTTAATCTCCTCCCAGCCAGCATTCTATTGGCTGATGCCAGCTGACTCTTGATTGGCTGTTGCTAGCCTGGCCCAAATCCGCCTGTTCTCTACAATTATGAATATAATGGCAATATATTTCAGCTCTTGTCTTCTGCAGCGTCACTGAAGACACTATCAAGCAAATGGTCATTTAAGTTTGATACAAGAAAGCTAGTCTCTTATCCCTTCACGTTTTTGATAGTTACACCAAAGGCTGATGAATGTTTTCTCAGTAACCCCCTATTCTGGATTCAGTACTTCTATTACTTTTTTGTGACAGACCTCTTAGCCTGTTTTAGAAGACTAGGAGGTAGTATGATTTATGTAAAATTGGGGAAAGGCAAGATAGATTTTAGTATTGCATCCTCCTTCCCCAGGTGTCCCCCATGATTTCAGCCACACCATTAGACTTCAAACTGTGTCTCACATTGCTTCTTCACTGATTAATTCAGTGGTTGTGTTGCTAGGGAACATAAAGTAGCAACATATTATTAATGAAGAGAAACTGAGAGGAAATATAGGTTTACAATATGTAGTGTGTGAGTACATATTCATTCTAGATAAAACATACATCTTGTATGATCAAAAGCATGGCCAGCAATAGGCAGCACCAAGTTCACCTGCTTGGATGTTCTCAAACCCCAACTTGTCTGCATTACACACATATAAATTCCAGCCATTCTACATTATGCTTTCCCACAAGGCATAAACTTCTCAATTCATGCTGAAAAGCAATTTAATTATTTTGCATTGATCACAGAATGATGGGAATGGAAAATGTGAGAAGCCTTTTCTTTTCTATCAAGCCATGCCTAATCATTTATTTATTTGATAGCATTTGAAATTCATTTTTTTTCTATTAAAAATATACTTCAAACAGGAAACAAAAACAGCAATAAATAGCACATGATAGACTTTTTAAAAAATCACATGAAGAGTAATAAAATAATTCAAGCATCATCTGCTCCAATATAGGATATAACCTCCTGCATATGTCCTTGTGATCATCTCCCCTCTGCTTTTATCTGGAGAAAGCTACTATTGTTGTATTTCTCCCACCCTTACTCCCCTATCTAATACACAGAAGACAAGGAAGAACTGGGGAATGCTCCCAATAGCAGTGTACTGTTTTCCAACAGAGCACTAGAAATAGTGAAGAATCTCTTTCTTCCTTCCAGCTAAAGGTTAAAAGTGAGCCTTGAGATATTTAGGTAGCAACTATTTTCCAATCTTATTTTTGTTGCATTTGTCAGAAGTTATCCCGATCCTGTTCCAGTTTCATATTACATTGCATGTCTTCCACTCACTTGTGCAAGGGATTTCATATACATTTAGAGAGAGAGATAGCCTTATTGACTCCAATTTTGGGAGAAAGGTGGGCCATAAATCACAGAGAGAGAGAGAGAGAGAGAGAGAGAATCTGACTGACTGACTGAGTGACTGTCTGTCTGTCTGTCTGTCTATCACAGTGGTCCCCAAATATATATATATATATATATATTTGCTACCTCTTCCTTTTCTTCTTGGGTGTTAACCCTAGTGCTACCCCTATGTGTATTTCTTCTACTGTTCTACTGCAAATTTAAAACAACTAATCTAGGTTGTTGATACCCATTTTGTATCCAGATTCACTGTGGGAGCAACAACTGTGAAAACCCCCCACCTGTGCCAGCCTTGTGGCAAAAGTCAGCCTTGGAAATAGGGTTCTTGAACACTGCTTGACTGGCCTATCAATTGCTATTCCCTTTGCACCCAGTCACCCTGGGAGCAGCGGCTGAGCAATGACTGATAAACCTCTCAACTTTGCAGTCTTGTGACAAAGGCTGGCTTGAGAAAGAGGCTCCTCAGACATTGCTTTTGCACCCAGTTACCCTGGGATCAGCAACCTAGCAGCTGGCTGCCCATGCCACCTTTCCAGCAAAAGCCAGTGTGGGCAAGAGGCCTCTCAGTGACTGCTCTGTCAGCTGCTTAATAACTGCTTGTTTTGTACCTGGTCACTCTGGGACTGTGAAGCCTCTCACGTTTGCCATCCCTGTGGCAAAGGCCAGTACAGGCAAGGGACCTCTCACCTGCTGCTCAGCCAGCTGATCAATTGTTGTTCCCAAAGTAACCAGGTACAAAGGGTAAAGTTTCTCCCTGGCAAGGAAAGACTCTTAATCCTTATTTATTGGAATGGAGAGGGATGCAGCCAGTATGTGGGTAGTGGATTTACACAGTGGTGTCACTAGGAAGATTATCAACCCAGGAATCCTAGCAGGAGAGACTCAGAATCTAAAAGATGAAAACAGATGTTTTCATATTTACCTGTGTCCAGGCTATAGGCAACCCTCATTCACTGGGGCAGTCTGTCTGCAACCTGGACTTCTCCTGAGGCTTTTTCAGGAATGAGATCCCCCCCCCAATTGACCTCTTCCTATTTCAAACCATACTGAATCTTTTCTGCACTGATGTTACTCATAGATCGTAATTACCATATACCACCAAATGTCTATAGATATGGAAGAAACAGTTGCCACTCCCATGGCTTTTTAAGTAGCAAAAATCCAAGAAATCAGCATGAAAACACTCCTTTGATGCTTTTTTGGAAGGACCAAGTGGAAATACTGATATCATGTGAGTCAGAAATAGAAGCACCTGGTATATTTGGTATATTAGGAATACTTGTATTATTGAAATAGAAGGACCTGGTAGAGCCATCTACAGATAATTCACCATAGAACAGCCAGACATCAGATAGAAACACTGCTCCCCCCCCCCCCCCAAAAAAAAACCATGGAAATGAAGAAACTATATGCTGTTTTCAGGCTCCAAGTGCCTGTGACAGTACAGTAAGAGTACAGTGGCTAGAGAGACTGCATCCCATATATGTAGAGTCTAGACACAGAGCTGTGGTGTCTCTCACACTTGAATTGACAGTCAGACTGATGAGGGATATACAAAATGTATGGCCTAGGAAGGAAATCCAGGGCTGCAATCAGCGGAGTCCAGCTTGTCAAGTCCCAGGAGTAAAGAGAGATGAACTATCATTACAGGTTTAAGTAAAATAGCAGCAGAATAATAATAATAAAAAAATGTTAAGAGGTGCAATAAGTAGGATATTCCAGGGTTAGATTTGTTGTTCATACCAAAGCCTTCTACCACTGGTACTCTTTTTATCCAGTCACTGCTCACTGCCACCCACAGCACAATTGTCTCAAATTTCAGGTTATTCAGCAATAGCTTCTCCACATGGGATCCTAACCCTTAGATCAATTTTTGCTGAAGTCTAGCACTCATTCTTGACAAGGCCATTCTTGGTTACCATTCAGAAGATATGGACTCTTGAAGAGTGCCTTGTTCATTTAGGCATTACTGTTCTTCAGAAACTGGGGTCAGCTCTGTCTCTGGCTGCATCCACACTGGAGATATAATCCAGTATGGTCCCGCTTTAAGTGTCTTGGCTCTTTGCTAAGGAATTCTGGGAATTGGAGTATGTTATAGGGCTCAGAGTGGAGCAATTGTTTTCAGAGTTAGTAGGATCCAAGATGCATGGACTGTTTGTCAGCTGGCACAAAGTATAGTTCCACCTTGATGAATATTTAGTTAAGGAGAAGATTTTCCCATGAGACCTGGCTTTTGCTGCAAGTAATAGGACCAGCTGTTTTCCTTCCATTTTTATTGTTGTTGTAGTGGGAATTGTGTATGTGTGTGTGTGAGAGAGAGAGAGACAGACAGACAGACAGACACAGAAAGCGAGAGACAAAGAAAGAGAGAGATTGTTTTGAGTTGGAAATAATACCAATAGTACTTTCGGATGCAGAATTGCATTGGTTACATTCTGTTGTAGAAAAGAGTATCTGTCAGTTATTAAAAAGAAATAATCCACCTCATGCTAACTTGTCTTTTCTAGTTCTGAATACTGTATTTAGGTACTAGAAAACCTTTGATTCTGTAACCGGAAAAACTTCAATGGACACGGAATATTTTCATACAATGAAATTGTCATGGGATCAGAAAATAACCCAAGTCATAAAATGCAAGATTTTTCATCTGCTTTGACAAGGGTTAAGTGAAATTCATTGCAAGATATATTTTGCTGCCCTAGCAGCCAGAATAGAAAGTAAAATAATATTACATTAAAACATGTTGACAAATGATAAGTATAATTTTTTTGATGTTCCTTATGTGTGGATGTTACATATGGATGTTACTTCATAGTTATTATATTTTTGGTAGAAATATGATTATTTAAGAAGACAATAATTTTTTTTTGTCCTGTTCATTCCACAGATAGCCATAAGATGTTATTATAATACATTTGTAGTATAATTTTCATTCAGCTGAATTGGACAAGTCAGAAGTGAGATGACCTTATGTACATAAAACATCCAATGTGTATAAAAAGCACAATGTGATATAGATTTCTAATACAAATCTACATAGCTCTCAAGATGAGCTGGCTAATCAAGTTAGTCATTTTCAATGTGTATCATAATAGCAGCAAACAGATGCTATTAACTCTCAAAGGCTTTTATAGTCAATGCTTAGAGCTAACACAAAAAGCGTGTGTGTATATTAATGTCATGTTCATCCCAATTAGATAGAAGTGGTGATGTGCCATGGGAACCACTCACAGGAAAGGGTTACTAATTGCTTCATTCTTATGCCATATTTTTAAAATATGAATATTGGTCAAAGGGATACATGTAATCTCATGAACCTTGGAAAATACTAAGAATGAAATGCTCATAAAATAAAACCCATTAAAAAAACTTGTCAATTTGTGATCTTATAAATTATGGGATGGAATTATATTGGTGTACTATGATGGAGTAGGTAGTGCCAGCAAGAGGAAAAAGATGAGAGATGCAGCCATGAAAGCAGGCAAACAGACATTGGAGAAATAGGCTCTACAGAGATTCTATCTACTTTCTCTTACCATTATTGTGTGACCCTAGAAAAGTGGAATTATTCACTTAGCATACCAACTGAATTCTGATCATACTCTTCACTGTTTTTCAATCCATGTTCTTTATTGTTATTTGCAAATACTAGGCCAATGAGAAACATGCAGTTATGGATTCCAAGAGTTCCTAGTGCCTTTATTTTCATGCATTATTCTTCTGAGAAGGTTCCAGTAGAGAAGTGATAGCAATCTTTCTTCTTACCCACAGCATATTTCTTGGATTTTCACTAATTCAGTAGACTCCCTCATTAACATTGAAGTTGAAATTAGGTCATTAGAATTCATTAGAGTTCTTTAGTGTAGGTGTCTCTCCATCTGTCACACTTAGGAAAACAGGAAAGGTGTACCATAATAGTCAGAAAAACAGTACAAGGCCTGGGTTGCTGATGCAGGAAAAGAGCTGGATGTCGGAAAGAAGAAAGAAGTGTGTATTGGAATCAAACAGTGTGTGTATATGTGTGTGCGTGCTTCAAAATGCTTCCAGATGTCCCCTAGTGCATGCAATTTGGCCACAATTTGAGTACCCGGAACATTTGAGTTTCAAGAGTTGCCCTAAACAGAAGGAACTGAGAGGCAAAAAAGGTCTCTCTTGGGCCTAAAGTAGTATGAGGAACAAAAATGTGGACATGTGGGAGAAAAATCTGAAGTTCTGTTGTGAATGTGTGTGTCAGGGGTTCACTGCAGAAATAATGCAGTTTGACATCAATTGAACTGTCATGGTTTCATCCTATGGACTCCTGGGATTTTTTAACAGCACAAGAGCAGTCTGACAGAGAAAGTTAAATACCTCACAAAACTACAAATCCCAGAATTTCATAGCATTCAGCCATGATAGTCAATGCAGTGTTAAGCTCCATTAATTCTACAGTGCAGATATAGCTCAGAACTCTTTGAAAATGGATCTTTAAGAACAACAAAAATTCCTAAAATAATAATAAAAAACTATCTTTTAAGCCTGGATGGGACCTGTGTGGGGTCTCCCTCCCCCCTGCTATTCTTGGATCAGGCAATCCAAGGATGGCAAGGGTCTGGATGGGACTCGTGGGGGTCTCCCTCCCCCTTTCATGTGTGGTTCAGGTGATCCAAGAATGTCAGGGGACTGGATGGGACCCGTGGGGGTGTCCCTCCCCCCTGCCAAGCTTAGATTGGGTGATCCAAGTATGTCAGGGGTCTGCATGGGACCCACTTACATCACTGATGATGCATAGATGATAGACATGCCTTTTGAAGTGGTGCAAACTAGTGGGGATAACAAGCACACCAAAAAAAGTGATTCCACATTGATAATGAAAGATCCACTTTTTATAGAGGGAATGAGGGATGTTTTGGAATCGATTAACAGCATAGACTGAAGCTGAATTGGAAACCGGGTTAAACTGAAAGTGGGAATGTGCCCCTGGAGATAACATGTTTTCAAAGACTTTTCAAAGACCTTTGAGAAACACTAGGACAAGTTCACAGGGGAAAAAAAATATCCTTCCCCCCTAAGAATATGTACATCAAGATAAACAAAAACATCAAATCTAAACTGCTCCTTCCTTCCTTCCTTCCTTCCTTCCTTCCTTCCTTCCTTCCTTCCTCCAAATAATCTGCCTTTCATCTTGAAACCTGAGGCAAAAGATGTTTTCACATCTAAAGCAGTAAGCCAATCTCTCTCTGCCTATCCCCTGTTGTGTTCCATCCATTGTCTCCATCCATCATCTAAGGGATAGCCTAATCCAATCACTGTTTCTGTCACACTAAAGTTAAAGCTATCAACCAATATGGAATCTCATTACTGAGTCCTGGGACAAGCCATTCAACCTTTGTTATCTGCATTCGGAAGCCTTGGTGCAGCCTCTGAGCAACCCAGGGGCATGCATCATGTGCACACCCTGCTCCCAGATCAGTCCAACAGCAGCCCTTTTGGGGCATCTGTTTGAGGCCAAAGCTCCCTGTTCATCTGTTTGGTTTATTGGTATACCTGCTTTCTTCCACAACAGGGCACACTGATGATATTCTCCAGCTTTCTGCTTTCTATGGCACTCTTACACCTGGGGAGTGCTGGATGGTTTCGGATCTCAAACTGATGTGCTTTTGGAATTCCATGTCTCCACTCCTCTCATGTCCCAGAACTTGTTTCATGAATTCCATCTTCCTCCCTTTCACAAAGTTGTCACTGTTGTTTTTACTATTATGATTTTATATCATCTATATTCTGATGAAGTGCCTTTTGCGGTTTTTGCAAGATTTGAACAATTCACATTGTAGATGCACACCTGGGGAATCTGTTGTGAAATAAACCATTTTACACTTGGGATACATAATTATGGTTAAAATGCAAAAATGCTAAAGGGGTATGTTGAGTTGTTTTAAAAGCAATTTATCATACAAACTTCATAATTAGGTTGCCAAGTAGATAGTCCATTTCCAATGTGCTGTTCTAGCAGATCGAGTGGCAGGCAAATATATATATATATATATATATATTTATATGAGACTGGCCTTTGGGAATTTTTTTGATCAAAGTAATTGCTACCAATCTAAAATGCATAACATGGAGACAATTCCCTAAATATTTTAATAATTTTTTACAGCTCATGACACTTCTTTTCCACCGTGATGGTTTCAAAATCATTATGAATATTCATAGCCTATCAAATGAATGAAGTTACATATACAACTATTAGATATGGAGCTACGCCATTGTCTCGCAGTCCTCCTCATATTGCCCCCACTACTGAGCTGTCACATAGCTGTTTGGCACATTGGTCTGGCTCCTCAGACAGACTAAACTTCTACCTCCCTGTGAACTCTTACCTCCAGAATATCTATTTTGTTATTAATTTGGTCTTCTATTTTTTTTATTCCAGTGATAGCATACCATGTTTCAGTTGTGCCTTTCCCCCTTCATTTGATTGTGAACTGTCTAGCTCCCAGTACTGTGTAAAGTAGGATATAGAATAAACACATACTAAATTAAAAAAGGGAGGGGGGAGATAAAGTTACCCAAGATGAACTTCAAAAGCAATAGAATTAAAACTGAGCAAAAAACAAAGGGAGGAAAGATCACCAATGAATCTTGTATATTACTTAAGGAAGTTTAGAAGTATATTTAAAGGACACATATTTAAAATGAATGTGAAGGGGAAAAAGTGAAAGTCAGTCAGTGGGGAGAAATCAAATGGCAAAGAGTTAATTATTAAAACATTAAAGAGATGATTAAGAGAGTGATATATATATTATAGGAATACCGCCTTTCCTTACCACAAAAATAAACTTATATGTTTCTGGTCTATATTATTATTATTATTATTATTATTTTATTAGCTTATTTATATTCGCTGTAAATTTACACAGCACTGTTAGAAAAAAAACCTCTCAGTTGTTAGAAAAAAACTCTTTGTTATGGGTATGTCTCGTGCTGCTGGTGGTTTGAACTGGTACCAACTGGAAACAGATGCAGTCTCTTAGCTACTCCGGAACAAAGTAACTTCAACACAGTTTTCACTCAAATGAGGGTTTATTGACTTTGTTGCTATTTACACTTTTACAGCAGGCTACTATAAATCTATTCTTTCAAGTCCATGCTAGAGCTTGAATGTGACATCAGTCTTTTTTCCAAACAAGTCATCTTTCCCCCAGTGGCACCACCTCTTTCCCATGAAGTCACCATGTAACACAAGAGCAACAATAAAACAATTTGTTTATATTTGTCAGGAACACACTTTAAACCTTAGTTAACCATTGCCACATCTGAACATTTTCAATACAATTGAAATATATTTAAACATACATACAATATTTTTAATTAGACCTTCCCTGCCCTCAGGCTTACATCTAAAAAAGCACAAACAACAAAAGAGAAGGGAATGTGGTGGGGAAGGGGACCAGGTCCTTTGGTTCTCTCTCTCTGAGGCCTGGACCAAGGCAGATGGACTGGAGGGGGGGGTGTTCTGCTGTCTTAATCGAGGCCAGGCCCAATGGAGCTGGCCCTGCCTTTCCTTTCATTCCCTCCAGGCTGGATGGCTTGCCTTCTCTCCCTCTGGATGATGGATGGAGAGAGGAGGGCCTCTTCTTTTCAGGCAAGGCCTGATGGAGCTGGCCTTACCTTATCTCCCTCTGGAGATGGTGATGAGGGAGGGATCGACTTCTTTCAGGCAAGGCCTGATGGAGCTGGCTTGCTTTCTCTCCTTCTGGATGATGAGGATGGATGATGGATGGATGGATGGATGGATGGAGGGCCTTCTTTTCAGCAGGTTGAGGAGCTCCTGCCCTTTCTCTCCCACCTGCCTTTATCCTTCCCTGCAATTAAATCCCCATCTTCCCACAAAGGTGAACCTGATAACTTCTGATGCTATAATTTCAACCTTGATTCTTTAGCTTTCAAAGCTTTAGCTACTAGTTCAATACTTTCTTTTAATAAAGAGGCTTCTTCAGGACTTTTATGAGCTTGTACATTCTTTAAGAAGAAGTGGGTGAGGAAAAGCTTCAGACCTTCATGCAGCATCCCCATCTTGGGATTGTCAGCTAATTTTCCAAAGATGTGGTTAAGATTTTCTAGATCTTAGCAACAGTGCAGTCAATACTTGGCGGAAGAAGTGGACTTTTGGCTTGTCTATAAGAAATGTTATTCTCTCATGATACAAACTTTGCATATATGTTTTATATGAAATAATGTAACAGATAAGTGTAAGGAACTTTTAATTTAAAAAACGACTAAAGAATAAATAAAGAAACCCAAACAAGCATTCTTCCCCTTCTCTACCCCCTGAATGCCTCCGTAGGTCCTTTCATACTACACAATTATAGCACTATGATTCCACTTTAATTGTATTCTATAGAATATTGGGATCTGTGATTTGGTGGATTACTCTGAGAATTCTAAATCCGTAAATTGCCAGTCCCAAGTTTCCATAGGATGGAACCATTGCAGTTAAAGTGGCATCATAGCATTAACAATGATATAGTATGAAAGGGACCTGTGTCACCTGAAAACTGATTCTAGACTATTTCCAAGCTGTCCCCAGGTATTTTTTTACGTCATACTACTCACTAGTGTGGAGTAGGGGAGATCCTTCCCTTCCAGTTCCACTGGATTCTGCTCATCTATCACTGGACTTCCACCAATGGCTATTGCCCACCATGTTATGATCACCATGTCTTTTAATTGGCCAGCTGAATGTTAGAAGCATTAGATTATGCCAAGTGTTTTGAATATTATATGAGAACTTCATAGACCTTGATTCCAGTTTGCTTGAATCTTCACCGAAGAATGTGATAGTGAACAAAAACAAAACAAAATAAAACAAATAAATAAATAAAAATTGTCCACAGTTAAGGCAGAAAGAGTTTCAGGCATCTCCAGGTGAAAGATTCATGCAATCTGAAGACAAACCAGAAAACTGGTATGTAAAATGTTTATATCTTTCAGTATTTATGTAAAGATAATGAGATACTAGGGTTTTTTTAAAGCCATTTTACAAATACTTGATAACCAAAAAGTAGCAAATCACTGGGGTGAGAGGACATGTATAAAAGCATTCCTAAAGACTCTTAATGTCAAAAATGTCAAACTCATAAGTAAAATATGTAATTTATCACCGTCCTTACCACAAGATTAGAAAGTAACCTACTTGGCATTGTATTTTTTAAAGTATCCTAGGAAATCACAAACTTGTCAGCCTAACACATTCCAGTAATTTGGTAGAAAGCATTATTAATTCTAATTGTACATAATGGGCGGAAGGTGTTTCTAGCTAAATTAATTTCTTCCAGACTACCAAACTGATGATCTATATTAATTTAAAGGATTCTCTTGGTTATGTTTAGGTTTTGTTTTGTTTTTGTGTTTGTTTTTTTAAATTGTGTGGTACTCAACCTTTTATGTATAACTTGACTATGATCTTTAATAGGTGAGGATTGTGTGATAGTACATTCTTCTGCACTTTTGGGGGTGGTGGTGGGATATTTACTATCACAATGTTTCAAACTGCTTGGTTAGATATGAGTGGGGTTCCAGAAGTGCTTCCATGCCTACTGGGAAGACTTTCCAGAAAGCGATAGTATCAAACTGCTGCACTCTAAAGATGCTTCAACTTTAATTCTTGACCCCTATATTATGTAATATTTTGATAAACCTATTAAGAGATGGTGTGAGGATTTAAAATTAGTCAGTAACACCCACTTATATTGCATATTTCCATGTGGAACAAGTTGTCATATTCCTTGTGAAAGCATACTTGAATCTGGTTTTGCTGGTTCCAACATATATCAGCTGTGTCCTAGATTATTTATTTATTTATTTATTTATTTATACATACATACAAACATCTGGAGTACAAAGCACTGCACATGTGGAAATATAGAGTCCTAGCCTGCTGTCATGAGCGAAGGCTTACCAGGAAACTTGTTTACCAGTTGGAAGAGAGACACAGGAAGATGCTGCCCTCTTTTGTGCAGTGGTGTAGCCTCTCTCCTAGAAGTCTCCATGCCAGACATCAGTTCTATCAATTTTTATGGCCAGCTAGCCAGCCAGAGACTGCATGACCAGGGAAGCAGGCTGCTCCCCGGTGAATGTTAGACTATTCTAACCGAGGAGAGTTTAGCTGCTAACACTCTGTGTTTCCATCCAGTTTTCATTGGGTGGCTTCCTCCAACCCTTTGCTTATTTTATGGCAAGAGCATATGGGTCTAATTGTTCACATATTTATAATGTTATTTGTCTTTCTTTGTCACAACTTTGGGCTTTGACCTTGTGCTAGATTCAGTTTGGAGCACAGGGTTAGGCCTGTGTACTAGTTATCCCACTTTGAGGATCCACCTAAGGGAAACTGGGACTTTAGGTGTTCAGGGCCATACCACACTGAGGGCTTAACCTCAGAGCAGAAGGGAAATGTACAGTGGCAGGCACCCATATAAATAATTATAATCAATCTTTGGGGTCCTTTGCATACATAATATGAGTTTTCATTGAGTTGCAGAGAAGTGGACAAATCCATTGCCCTATATTGTGCCAAGGCTCTAATATCTGTGCCCAATAGTGTTATAGTTACTTTTCTGTTATGTTGTACCACCTCACTGTATCTCCATCTTCACCACAAGTCAAGCAAATGTGTTTGGATGAGCTTACTGTAATGAACTCTGGGTGAAACTGTATAAATATTAATGTTAAGACTAGGGAAGGAAGGGCAGCTATGAAAGGATGAGAAAGGATCCTAAAGAGTAAAGACATACAAATGAGCAATAATGTCAGAATCATCCAAGCTATAATATTCCCCATCCCAATGTATAGATGTGTGAGTGGACAGTGAAGAGAAAAAACCAGAAAAACAACTTATTTGAGTTGTGATGCTGGAGAAGAATGCAGAGGATACCATGGACAACCAAAAATCAACAAATGGGTCATTGAACAGATCAAATCAGAAAATCCCCTGGAAGCCAAGATGAAGAAACTGAGGCTATTATACTTTGGCACATCAGGAGAAGACACAACTCCCTCAAAAAGATGTTAATGTTTGAAAAGGTTGAAGACAGTAGAAAGAGAAGAAGGCAGCACCCCAGAC
Organism: Sceloporus undulatus; assembly: GCF_019175285.1. Taxonomy (NCBI): domain Eukaryota; kingdom Metazoa; phylum Chordata; class Lepidosauria; order Squamata; family Phrynosomatidae; genus Sceloporus; species Sceloporus undulatus. Next base: position 121,529,087 of record NC_056524.1, read on the forward strand.
AGCTAGACTCAAATAGAGAGGCCACAGGCCTGAACCTATAGGACTTAAGCAGATAGGGGGCTTGGAGATATCTCAGTCACAGAGTTGTTGTGAGTCAATGTTGACCCATGAGAAGTTAACAACAACAAACAAAAATCATTTAGTAATTGTAAATATACAGTCAGTGACTGGGGTCCAGTATGCATTTGCCAAATGAAATGTTCTCTCCCTGTCCTCTTGGCAAAGAGTCCAGATGACACATGAACCAAGCCCCAGTTCAAGTGCAAACAGTCCAAATAGTGTCTGGTCCATTCAGCATGAAAATTTGGGTATATCTTTGTTATAAAATCCTCATCTTTTGCTCTGGATATTCCTGGAAGATTTCGAACATGCGGTTGAAGAAACCCCCAATTTGGCTTTCTCAGGGTCAGCTTAAAGCCACCCCATTACAGTGGTCTGTTCTGCCCCAACTTTGCTTTTGATATCATATACATTCTCCCTTGAGTGTCATTCTTGGGAGAAAGGAGGAGTGTAAGTTGAACAAATAAATGGTTCAACTGTTGGGTATATGCTTGACTCCATTTTCTCATATTGATTGAAATAGATTTTTCTTTTAACTGGATTACTAGAGTTGATCATATTCTGATTACAGGATTTGATATTATTTAGTTTCTTTCATTTCATTTCATTTCCTGCCTTTCCCCCAAGCCTGGCAGTCAAGGCAGCTTACAAAAAATTAAAACATTAAAAACTAAGACATTGCACCATTGAAATCATACAAAAGTTAAAATATGATTAAAATATCAGTAGAGTTCAAAACAATTTTAAAACAACAACAAAAAACGTCTCAAAAGCTTGCTGAAATAAGTTTTTTTTTTTAAAGGTCCTCACCTGCCACTGGAAGGTGGTATTTACCTTTATTAACCTTTATTTATGAAGCGCTAACCATTCTCTCTTTCTCCACAAGCTGAACTGGGGGAAGGGAGGTTATGGCTGGCAGACACTAGCAGGCTTTAGAACATTTTCTACTTGTAGTCCCACAGATCTTATGTGCATTTGATTTTAAGCCTGGGAAATGGCAACTCCTGATTATGAAAGGACATGATTAAGCATGGCTTAGGGCAAAATAAAAGTCCATAGTGCCAGTGAAAGTGCATCTACATTTGTCACGCTACAGTGTTTGTAAAGAACTTGACAGCATGCAGCCTGTGTACAGCAGCCACAGGTTTTTATCTCTCTCTGTACCACCTCTTCATTGCTGAATTTATTCGATACAAGGGTGTAGCTATGGCACACTGCCCCTGCAGTGTGAGCCAGTGTGGGTCACCTGTAACAGCCCTAGTCCATGTCCTACTTGTACTAAAACTACAAAGAGGAAAACACCACCATTGAGCTAGGTGACTACTACTGCCAGTCCTTTTCCTGATCACCTTTTGTTTCTGAGATATATTTCATCTCTGTCTCTGCAGTCACTTCAGCCTCCCACCTTCATTGTAATCACCTCAACTTTCTGACAGAGTGGAGTGGGAAAAGCAATGATAAACCACACACAGATCTGGCCCACACATGTCCCTGGCTACTTTTTAACTCGCCTGCTGAACAACCCATAGTCTAAGGAAAGTGCTGTGAAGCAAAGGGCCTTGGACACTTAGGAACATAGCACTCACCTTTTTAAACTGGCTCCAGCCTCCCAGGCCAGAGCGGGGGCACTAAATGGAGGCAGGGATTATCATTCACTAAATTGCTACCATAACACCAGCTGCCATCAGCCCGGGTCCCAGCCAAGTCCCAGCCATGCTTCACCAGCGTTTTTTAGAAGTCGGAAGCTTTCTGACTTCTAAAAAGTGCTGGCAGAACACAGCTGGGACCCGGCTTGGACCCAGGCTAATGGTAGCCAGCAGTTTGGCAATGATTTAGTGAATGATAATTGGTTTCCCATTAAGTTTGGTGGCGATTTAGTGAGCAATAATTGGGCTTCTATGAAGTCTGACTCAGAATGAAATAAGCTGCTTAATCTCCACGTGTCTTGTTTTAATAGGAAATTATGTGAAGGCTATATGAAGTGAAGTGATTTCAGCAACATGAAAACAGAACAGGATGTTGCCCCTAGATTGATCAGGAAAGGTATCCCCTCCCAATTTTATACTTTTCTGATTTAGAAAGATGTTTTCTTCAAGAGAATCTTTAGTGTTCTTCCTGCAAAATAATATTTGTGTTAAACTGGACATTTGGCGGAGAGGCAGGATGCCATAGAGGTTTGAGTGTTGAACTACAACTCTAGAGACCAGGGTTCAGTTCCCAGCTCACAGGAGATTATTGTTTTGGGCAGCCATTATTGGAGGGGGGGGGGGGCCTCTCCTATAAGACATGTCCCAGTCAACTAATTGATGCTTAAGTACACTCTTGAAACATAGGTGCATCTGATATCTAATCACACAAATATGTTATTATTATGTTAAATAACTGCTTTTTTATCTTCTTGGTATCTGAGAACATGTTAGGTCAGCAAGACTTACATGATCAGGTCGCTTGTAGACAGTTTGTATCAAAAATTGTCTGGAAGTTTTAACTCTCAGTTGTTATAACACAATTCCATGTTGCATCTAATGATTCCAAAAGGGATTCCTTGTCACATACATGATCTGAACAAGGTACTGTAATTGTATTGCAGATTTTTAAAAACAGAAACAAATCCAGAGTATTCATAAGTAAACAAAATGAATATGTATATTATTAGGTAGATCTTATTAATAAGTAGAATGAAAAATTATTTCCTTTGGGTAAAATAAATACTGAGATCTCTCAACAGTTGAGAGAAAGATACTTTTTCTTTGGTTGGGATGTCCGTAGTAAATAGATAAAACTAGAAAACATGCATCAGAGGGTTGGTTTGTTCTTAGAATTTGACAGCAATTAGTCCATAACAAGAGATCATTTGGTTCTCAGAGCTATATAATAGATCTGGGTGCAAGCATGGAGAGTTGATGCTTAACAACTAAATGGAACCTAGGAAATCAGCCCAAACTTCTACTTTTTGTATATGTATTAAGAATGCTGTTCAGTTACGTGATGTCTTGTGTTACTGTGACTATATGTTCTGCATATCTTGCTAGCCAAGTAAAGTTTTTTGTTTTTGTTTTTGAGGGAGGTTGCTTATTTCTTTCTTCTTGCTTTTGACAGCTTCCCTTTGCTTGGCAATTGATTTTATTATTAATACTAATAATATATAGTGTTTTAAACTTTTGAAATGCAAATGCAAATATTTCAACAAGTAAGTTGTTTGTGGAGGAGGGCATCTAAAGAAACTGTCATAATTTGGGGATTCTGGGAGCCCAATAATTCTCCATTTCCATTACAGACTTGGACTTAGATCAGAAATAATATGAGTCAGATGTAGGTATCACTTTAGACTATACATTGTAATCAGTGGTTTCTTGGTGCCATCTGTAAATTGGGAATTATATTCATTTCTAACTCTAAGTTCTACATTCAAGAGCTCTAAATGTCATAAAGCAAAGAGAGGGAAGAATATACTATGGACATGCCATATTTTGATGGCATTGCAGTGGTGAACATAAATGTGAGCAGGAAATGATATCATCTCATTGAACAAATGAACTATGATCCCTCAAAATAATGTAACTATCCTGAACTCTTTCTCTAAAGCAGCATCTTTGTTCTTTTCAGTAGATGCAGTTTATTGAAGGCATCTGAGCTAAGTTTATCTTTTAATTAATGCAAATTTTTATTGATTGTTTATTTGGTGAACATGGGGAATTAATTTACTGCTTTTAATGAACTTGTCCACTTTGATTGCTGTGGCCTTCTTGATATCGTAAGGGATTTATGCCCTCTGGATCAAACTACAAACACAGTCTGTGCTTTTATCCCTAAGATGTATTAAGAATGCCAGTGGCAAGCCTCTAAATAAAAATCACTGGGTGAGGAAATCAAGAAGGAAAGAGAGGAAACAAAAATGCAATTAAAACACCTCTAGATTATGGAATCTCATTCTTATGGTGTATATTCATAGAGACATGAAATTCACTGATATTCAAAGCAATTTTTCTTCACTACATTGTTCAGTTCCTCTGGTGTTGGCTTCTTTCATGGGAATTCTAGTCCAATGAGCAGGACAGTTGATGACTGGGGCTCTTTGAGGTCTCCAGTTCATGGAGTTGTCATAAATATGAGTCAACTTAATGGCTACAAATAATAATAGTGGACAGCACCATTCTGAGGATAAATGGCTCAGAGTGTTCCTTTAATCATGAATAAAATCATGAAATTTAGTAGTAGTAGTAATGATAAAGAAAGAGTCTTAAAGCACCAACATTTTGGCTACTATCATTTCTATCCTGTTTGCCACAGGTAGACAAAAACCTTACAAGATAAAAGATCCTGGACTTAGTGATGGATGATAGATGAAGTTAGAGATGCTGGAATATGGTAGCATGGCTTTCTCCCACTTTCTGTGCTGGTAAAATTCAACATGTATATCTGCTTTCAGCACTGAATGGCCCATATTGTGCCTGTCTCTCATTTATCTCTTTAAAGATGAGAAATACATATATATTCAAATACTGACTTTCCAGAACCAAACAATGTATATTTTCAGAGCCAAACACGCTTAGATTTAGATAGACAAATCCATTAGTGTTTCATACTTACACTTTTTTTTTAAATCAAGTTCCTTCTGTCCTGTTTGCAGAGAAATTTTTAAACGTTTTTAATGTAAGACAAGTTAGTGACAATCTAACTCACCTGAACTGAGACTTGTCTTTCATTAAAGTTGTAGCATTCATTATATTAAGCCTGTCTATGTCCACCATTGTCTGATTCAGATGTTAGGAAGGTTTTGCAACAGCATTTGTATCCATAAAATATTTCAATGCACTGGTCCTTAGAGCTGCAGGTTAGATAAAGCAGACGACTTCTGTAAATTTAACTGCAAGCAAACTGTGGAGCAGGGCAAGGTACTCTGTCATGCTGGACAAAGGTACCTGTACTATCTTACCTTGAAAACTACAACTCTCTTATGCAGGTGACCCCTCTCAACATGGCTCTTGCTTCCCTGGTGGACAACTGGGGGAGGGGTATGTGGAGTAGCACCCAGTTCTTGTCACTGGTGCCTCCATGCCCCTTCCTACACTTAGCAACAGGTAACCTTTTGGGGAGAGAATGGCTTAAGCTAAAAGATGGAATTTGGTTGGTAGGAGAAGACTGATTCTTTCCATTTGAATTTTAAAGTACCTCAGCTTGTTCCATGATTTGGTTAAAGTTATAGGAGCCCTATATCTAACCTGGCAAACCTACTAACCCTGCAAGTAACTGTATCATCTCACCGACATGTAAATCTGATAGTAAAACAAAGGAGTTTCTAGTTTATGATTAGATGGTCCTAAAGAGAGAAATGTTAATGTCATCTGAACTGGAACAAGGACAAAAAAGGTATGATCCAATCAAAGTTAAACACATTTAAATCTCATTTATCTTAAAGAGAGAGTAAAAGCATGTGCTTAGCTGTTTCCTGTTGCGATCAGTGGAACATGAAATCATTTACCTTGACTAAATTACACTCAATATATGTGTATTGTTATACATCAATAAAGAAATGGCATAAGTGACCTTTCCTTTGTCAAATCAATCTCACATCAGATATGGAAAAGTATGTTCACACAGACAATCCATTTGTTTTCCTTTCAAAATAATTGTACTTTTTTTCTTTAGCGATGGCCCCTGTAAAGACAGAAGCCAACAATCAGGACAAGTACAGAGTAGTTATAACCAGTGATGAATATTTGAGTCAACTGACTCAACCCAAGTCAATGGACTTGACATGGACCTGACTCAGCAATAATGACACACTAACTCAACTTGAGACTTGTATATCTTTAGCAACTGACGTGCTAGCATCATTCACTTTTAGCAGCAGGCAAGATCCACCACCCAGCCCCCAGAGTGTGGATCGTGTTTCTCAAAGGGGAACAGCAAAGGCCTTGGGCAACAGGCTTGAGACAGAAGGATCTTTCTAAAGCCTTTCAAAAACTTTAGAAGCTTCCTCCAATGTACAATGAGTACAGGTTGGTGAGCATTTAACCCCCACCTCAAGCCCTTTGCCTAAAGAGTTTTTTGTTCCCATTTGAGAAACACACCCCACCTCTTTTTTTTTCTGCTGAAGTTGGCTCCCAGACATGAGACTAGATTTGAGGCTTGACTTAAAAGTATCTTGCAAGGATTTGAGATTTGACTTGTGCTTTGAAAGTAGACAATTGAGACTTGAATACATCACTGGTTATAACAATGTGCACAAGTTGAATAATATTTTGTCAGCATCAGGAAACACATTTAGATTTCTGTAATGATAGCATGGTCCAGAATTTGTTCAGTTAACACTGGCAGAACTGGTTTGTGCAATTTTGAATAATAATAATAATAATTATTATTATTATTATTATTATTATTATTAATTTATACCTTCAGCTAAAGCAATCAGAGTGGGTAAAAAGGTATGTGGTATGCTACAATTTTGCTAGGCAGTACAATGCTGTCTGCAAATATTGAGTCACCTCCCAGCTAGTTCTTCTCAGTTTTCATTCATTGTATGTATATGTTCCCATTGGGAAATTAATTAAATTGTATGTTTTGCCTCAGTTTTAGATTATCAGGGTCATCTGCATTCCCCCATAGAAATTAGGTTATGAAGATACATGCATCTATGTTCCCTATGGTATTCCTATTATTTTGGAAGTGTGATAAATTAGAGAATATGAAATAACTTTATGCAGATATGTTCTTGAATATACAGCTGCTCTGCCTTAAGAAATATATCAAAATGAATGTGAAATAATCATTCAAGTACAATGAAAATATATATAAATAAATGAACAGCAATCTTTGGAGCTGCTCAAGTGCAAAATTCTTTACAGGAAGGAATTTAAGTTCCTTGATATAAATTGGTTTCGAAGAATAATGAGTCTCTAGACTGCGTGAGTTATACTTAGAGCAGACCTCTTGACATCAGTAGGACTTAATGCAGTCATGACCAACATATGCTCCCCCCCCCCCCACCCGGCCCCCCCCAAGCCCGAATAATAAAAATAATAATAATAATAATAATTTGTTTTTTATATACCACTATTCCAAAGATCATAGCGGTGAACAGCAAGTAAGCTAACTAGCAAGTAAGCTAATTTAATTAATTTAATTAATTAATTTAATTTAAATGTAAATATTATTGCTTTACAATGTATCTCCATATATTTCACTTTCAAATATATAACAGGCATTCCTGTTTGTTTTTCTTGTGGTTCTTATTGTTTTGCTGTGAGAAGTCCAGAACAGTTTAAAGGCACACAATATCCATCTGCAGTTTTTGAAAGTTTGTTAAAAAAAAAAAAGACATTAGCCAAAAATGGGTTCCAAAGGATGGCATCTGAACCTGGCCCCTCCACCCACAAGTGTGCATGCAGCTGAGAGTTTGCACAATGCCCACCTTTTCATTAGATGGATTTTTGTCAATGCCTCAGTTGGGAACTACGGCTCTTTTGCCACACTTACTATATAAGGAGCCCTGATGGTGCAGTGGTTAAATGCCTGTACTGCAGCCACTCACTCACAAACCACAAGGTTGTCAATTCAGTACCAGCCTGGGGCTCTGGGTCGACTCCGCCTGTTATCCTTCTATAGGTCACTAAAATGAGTACCCAGCTTGTTGGGGTCAAGTAGCTTACACTTTGAAAGCTGCTTACTACATTGGTAAGTTGTATTGGAATGTGCTTGCTATGGCTATTGCTCACTACCCCCATACTCTGAAAAGCTTCTTTTTTAAAAATCATTTTAAAATGCTTCTCGAAAAATGCAGTGCATGAATATATCTTAATATCTGAGCCAGTATACTGAAATATATATTTACCTTCAGGAACAGTTGAGGAAAAAAATTCAGCAATAGTTGAAAAAATATATATTATATATAGTAATATAACTTTAGTGATACAAGTTGCTTCAGGGAAGGGACAATATTAACTTCTTTTTTTAAAAAAAGATCCTAGTGAACCACAGGCAACAGTGACAGTCAAAAAAAGGGATTCATATTAATTAATATAGTTGTGTCTTCATCCAATTTCCTTAGCTGTGCCATATCTCTAATATTTCTGACATGCAGCTTTCTTTGCCCTCGAACATGATCTGAAGATATTGCTAAGCGGATATTACACCTTGAATTCATATGTGAACAGAGACAGCTTGAATGTTTAAAAGCCAGTTTGGAGGGGGGAGGAAGACAGTAGAAATGAACACAGTATAAAAAGGGAGGTAGAATTATGTGGACAAAATATAAAAACAGACCCAGGAGCATTGCAGTCTGGTAATGCTGGTCTTTCTTTTGCCTCCTCCCCTAACCCTCTGGAATGAGGAAGACACATTTCTGGTACAGGTTATATATGTGAAAAGTTGAGGAAAATGTTAAATGGTGGGCTACTGTTTGTTGATTTGTTTCTCCCAGAATGTTGATTGTAACTTATTCTGAATTCTGTCCCAGTGTCTTTGTGTGTATGTGTATCACCCCCTCCTCCATTTCTAATAGAATATAAATAACTTCTGTAAACTAAAATGTGCTACTTTGCATGCAGAGACATTCATTCAAGGTAAAGAATGTATTTTGGTGAGTTCCTATTATGTATGTATAATCCATCCCACTAGATGGTCAGGAAGCCATCTCTTTTAAAGTTAATTCTATGCAAATATGAAGAAGATTTAGATGCATTGAATGCTGTTTATTTTTCTTGACTTTATCTCTTTCACAGCAGGACTTTCAATTGTATTCCCCTCCTCCCTTTAACCAGAAAAAAACAATATTGCCAAGAATGTGATGGTGCATTTTGGTAGCATTGTGAAAGACTACCCACTGCCTTGTATTGAATGTGTCAGTATATTCCAAAAAAGAAAAGGGGGGGGAAAGGTAGTAAAATCAATGGTGTCCTTTTTTTTCTTATTTGAGGCTTCTTCTTTCTTTTTCTTATTTGAAGCTTCTGATTGTTATTTTTTTGCACAATAATTTTTATGCATTCTGCTGCTAAAGTTATTATGGGTTGGTGGGGAGGAGAAAGAAGGATGAGAAAGAGAGAAGTATTATCTTCTTTACTTTGCAGAAGCTCCGGTTGCGTATCTCTCTGTATGTGCCTTCAAGTCACCTGTCAACTTCTGGTGACCCCATACATTTCATACGGTTTTCTTAGGCAAGGAATATTCAGAGGTGGTTTTACCTGTTCTGTCATCTGAAATACAGACTATGACACCTGGTATTAATTGGTGGTCTGCCATCCAAGTAATAACCAGATTTGGCCCTGCTTAGCTTTCAAAAACAGACAGGATCTGGTACCTTTATTTAGATGAAGCTCTAGTTGGGAAATAGCATTTAAAGCTTTCACAGTTTGAAAGACTGGACTGCAGAATGAATAGCCTGAGAAGACCTCAACTGCAGCTGTCATATGTATTCCTTTCCAGAGGGCATCCTCTGTTTGAAGGGCTGCCAGTCCTCTTTTGGAAGGTGTCCTCTATATCAAGGACTGTTCAGCAAAAGTCTGACTTAATGATAAATAGCCATAAATAAACCATAAATTATAAATATAAGCCACATTAAACGGAAAGATCAGGGATTCACATGCCACCCATCCACAGTTAGCACCAGGATTTGAATTCATTTGTAAAACTCTTCCTCACTTCAGAAAGATCTATATTGTCATTTTATTTCAGTTACTATAGAAAGTAATTGTTCATCTGGTAATATAAATTAGCATATGCTATATATGCAAATTGGTACTCACCTTTGTCTCTTTTTTATGATGCTATGATCTTTTTTTTTTGGTGATGTTGGCCACTCTCACTACATCATATAACCTCCAGGTGACTTCCACAATGGCTACTTAATAGAATCTGCATCATATAGTAAAGCTAGGACAAATTATGATATACAGTCACAAATACCTGGGTATAAAAATTGGGCATCATAGCAGCCTCCCATATTCTTTGTTTGGAGCGTCTTGGAGAAAAGGAGGAAAGAAAATATTTGATTGATCAAAGTGGCTATCCTGAATAGTTTGCCCAAATAACACACATATGCTGAATAAGTCCTCCCCATTGACAGCACCATCTGGATAAAGCACAAATGTAGGATCACATATGGCCACCAATTCCATATATGCCTATTTTTTCTGGCACCTGACATCCACTCAGACTAACTCAAACCACTTTTTTTCCTGGAAAAAAGGTGAACTGCCAATTCTGGAAACCTCTGGGAGTGGTGATAAACTTTTAGTAGATAACCAGGGTCCTGGATTCAAAAACACACATTGTCTTTCTTCCTGTTTTTTAATACTTTCTTCCTGTTCAGAAAACATGATGATGATAATGATGACTTATTTTTATCCCAAATCTCCAACAGGATTGAGGCAGCTTACAACACTGTAAAAATATACAATATAAAAATAGTCCCATTATCCCCTCCCTCCTTTAAATACAGCATAATAACCCCTACATGTCAATAAGAAATAATATTTAAATCATTAAAATAATCCAAGACAGGAAGATGGGCTTCTAGGGGATTTCAATATGATGGTCCATATCAGTGGATAACTAAGTTAATTACTCAGGGAAGGCCTGTTGAAAGAGATCTATCTTGACAGCCTTTTTAAAGCTGTCAAGATTGGTGATATAAAACCAAAATAAACAGGAGGCTTACAGAGAAATCTGTCAAGATTGGTGATATGACTGATCTCCTCCAACAGGACAATCCATAATCTGGGAGCAGCAGATGAAAAGGCCCTTTGAGTAACCACAGCCTACCTGGTGTGTGGGATGGAAGAAGGCAATCCTGCAAATAGGTTGGACCCAAGCCATTAAGGGCTTTAAAGGCCACCGAAACTAATAGGCAGCCAGTGGAGATGTTTTAAGATATGTGTTATATGGTCACCTCTAGTTTTTCTGGTGAATAATCTGGCCACCATATTTTGAAGTAATTGAAGTTTCCAGACTAGGCACAAGTGTATCTGTCCTGGACTGCGGCCAGCACACCCAAACAACACCAATAAGAATGGCTTAGCACAACAATTGGAAGCAGTCCACAAACCTTGCAAGGAGTGAGCGTTAGAGAACAATCTGAAAGCCAAAGCCAGGAGAACAGAAGTCAGAGTAGTCAGTCCAGTCCAGGGTCAGGGCAGTCAGAAGGTAACAAGAGTCCAGTCTGTTAAAAGTCAAGGCAACAAGCAGTGAAGATACACGAAGCCAGTGCCGGCAGCAATCACACCAAAGGATCATGCAATAAACTCTGGCCCTGAGTTGATGTCTCTCTGCTCCTTAAGTAAGGGAAACTCTCCCCCGTACCACCTGAGGCTGATTTACTAATTGCCTCTCTGCAATCCTCCTGGATCTACGCCTGCAAGCACTCTCAGCCCTTCTTTGCTTAAAGGAAGGCACGTCCAGGCATGGTTCCTCCCCAGAGTCACCACTAGGCTGTTGCACCACAAGAGGAATCCCACCAGCACTAGGTCCTGGCTGAGCCTCCTCCTCTGGGGCTGGGAGATCACAGCTGGGACCTGGCAGAGCAGGATTAGCACCTGGTGTAGCCTCAGTTAGCTCTTGCTCTGGAGGAGGCCCATCCTCCTCCTCCGAGACCTGCTCTTGGCTGACCATGACAGTAGCCCAATGTAGAGCGCATTACAGAAGTCAAGTTGTGAGGTTACCAGCGTATGTCCCACAGTTTCCAGGTCCCCCGTTTCCAGGAAGAGACACAACTGGTGTATCAGGCGAAGCTGATAGCAAGTACCCCTGACCGTCACATTTATCTGATTTGACATGTGAAGTGATGAGTCCAGGAACACTCCCAAGCTGCGAAAACAGTCATTTAGGGGGAGTGTGACCTCGTCCAGGACAGGCTGACATATCTTAATCACTGGATTAAGGGCCCCAATAGCAAGTACCTCCATCTTATCAGGATTCAGTTTCAGTTTGTTTTTCCTCATCCAGTCCATTACCACCTTAAGATATTCATTGAGAGGAGAGATGCCATCCTTATTCAAAGCTCTGGTCTGAGACATAGAGAGATATACCTGGATGTCATCAGCATGTCTCCAGATAAACTCTCCCAGTGGCTTCATATATATGTTAAATAGCATTGGGGACAGAATGGTGCCTTGAGAGGTGCCAAATTTAAGCTCCCTTTTTGAGGAGCAACTGTCCCCAAGCATCACCCTTTGGAATCTGCCCAAGAGGAAGGATTGGAGCCACTGCAATGCCGTGCTTCCAATTTCCAACTCTCCCAGGCATTCCAAAAGGATGTCATGATTGACAGTATCTAAAGCCGCTGAGAGGTCCAAAAGTACCAACAGGGTCACGCTTCCCCTGTTGATACCCAGACGAAGATAATCAAGTAAGGCAGTCATGGCAGTCTCAACTCCATATATTGTCCTAAAGCCAGTTTGAAATGGATCTAGATAATCGGTTTCATCCAAGACTACTTGGAGCTGAAGAGCAACAGCCCTCTCAATCACTTTGCTCAAAAATGGGAGATGTGAGACTGGTCTATAATTGTTCATGTCCAGGGGGTCTAAGGAAGTTTTTTCCCCCAGAAGCAGCCTTACAACTGCTTTTAAGCAAGGTGGAATCTGGCCTTCTCTAAGGAATGCATTAATAACCTATGTCAGGAATATCATTATAGTATCTCCATCCTGGACAACCAGCCATGAAGGGCAAGGATCGAGAGGGCATGTTGTGTTTTTCGCACTACCAAGAAGCTTATCCACATCCTTGGTACTCACAGACTCAAACCGATCCAGTATATTCTCGTTCATGGATTTGCTGGACACCTCATTAATTGGCTCTGGTATAATACCAGTGTCCCAGTAATGGGTTCTGGTGGGCAGGTATCTGGGTCAGATCCTTTACCACCCTGAACAGTTCTACTGGTTGGCAATTCGCAGACGCAATATATGCAGAGTATAAAGATTTCTTCATTGCATGTATGCCACTCCATAGGAATGAAGAAAGACCCTATGGCGCATCTTGTCAAATAAGAGTCGAGTTTTCCGCCAGTGGCACTCTAATTGTTCTCCAGCCTACTTCATATTTCTAAGCTCTTTTGCATTGCAAGGCTTGCGATTAGGAATGGGTTGGAAAGGATGCTTGGGAGCGATTGTGTCAATAGCTCTGCTGAGATCCTTAGTCCAAGTGTTCACAAAGGCTTCAACAGAATCACTAGCGTTACCAACCATTAAACCCTCTAGAGCCTTCTGGAATCCCACTGGTTCCATTGACCTTCATGGGCAGACCATTCTAATGGTTCCTCTAGCCCTGACAAGGTGAACAGTAACCTTCAGTCCAACCTTGAACAGGAAATGATCCGTCCATGACAATACAGTGATATTACCTCTGCCCACGGAAATGTCTGTTCAGTACTGAAGACTGCATCAAGGGTATGACCTGCACAATGTGTAGGCCCAAGGACTAATTGGGATAGACTCATGTTTGTCCTGGACTCCATGAACCCCCAAGCTGCACTTGCTAATTTTGTCAAAATGGTCTTGAGAACTAGTAGCCTGGGCGACTCCAACATCAACTGTAAGACCAGTTGTGTCAGCTTGGTTAGGGAGTCTGTTAGACAACAAGGTGGACAGTATACTAACAGAAACCCCAAGCTATCCTTTGTCTTCAGGCTTTGGTAAATACACTCAAAGTGGTCTGTTTTCTGGACAGGAATCCTGGTCAGTGTAAGAATATTTTTATGGACTAAGGCCACTCCACCCCTCAACCACTTTTTCTTATCTGATCATTGACAAAATACCTGTCTGGAATAGTCTGAGCCCAAGTTGTAACACTATCATCTCCCAGCCAGGTTTTTGTAAAGCATGCCAAGTTGGCTTCCTCTTCTATAAGAATATCATGAATGATATGTGTTTTATTTTTAAGCAACCTGGCATTGCACAGGAGCAAGGAAAGGTTCTGTGGTTGGGTTGGTTTGCTCTCCAGCCCATTTTCGGTAACAGGGTGAACTGAAGGCAAGTTAGCCTTTTAACATTAATCTTGCCTTCTGTTGTAACAACATTTCACTCTGTTGTCCCCATATCTTCCTTTATCCCACACAACCTCGATTGCGACTCCCAGATCACTATCAGCCACACTTGGTCACGCCCTGTTCAGGAAACAGCTCCCGCATCGGTCCCCATCTCTCCCCATCTATTTGGTCTCTTACTAAAGTGGCTATTGTTGATATTTGTTGTCAATTTCAAGGCCATCCTCATCATCTTACACTCTAATAGCATTTTGTGCTATTGCTACAGGAGCCTCATCCTTCTGGGCTCCGCCACTGCCTTTGAAGGTGCTGGAGGTGGTGGGTGGCAATGGAACAACCTTAATTTCTGTAGGTGGTGCTGGCAACTCACTGGCATAAAGGGAAAATATCAGGACCAATGTCATTATCACAGCAGCAAAGAAAACCAGAATGACAAGAAAACCTAGCAAGTCCAGAAGCTCTGGATAACATGACGCAGAGCAGCAAGATCAGTACCCAGAGCACTACTAAAATGAATACTCCTGCCCCAATGACAAACCCTGTGCTTGGCATCCTGCCGTCTGGCAGATACCACTGTGAGCCAGTGTAGTGTAGTGTAGTGCATTGGACTATGACTCTGGAGACCAGGGTTTGAATCCCAGCTCAGCCATGTAAAGCCTGGTGACCTCGGGCAAGTCGTGCTCTCCCAGCCTCAAACAATTGCAATGGCACACCCCCTCTGAGGAAACCTACCAAGAAAATTCCTTGATAGATTTGTCTTAGGGTCACCATTATCCATAACTTCCATTCATAGAGGTAATAGTATTAGAAAAGTTAATGCATTCATCATACAGACATATCTAGTAGAGAGTTTTTTTTTCTTTCACGAACCGTGTCTTTTTACTTCTTGCATAATAATAAGAAATATATCTTAAAGCACAACACAACCAGATTGGCAGAGACAGTTATTGACCAGCCAGCTAATTTGAACAGTATCCCATTTTTATTTATTTTGAATGGTTTAGGATGCAGGTTTAATCAGAATTTGCATAGTAGTAAATCCCATTTATTGAAATGAGTATTATTTTTGAGTAGACATGCAAAATATAAACACTGTTAGCATTATGGTTACTGAGCCACAAACAACAAGCCTACCTGTCAAATCAGTGCACCAAAATACTACTTCAGATATCCCTTACTGGAAATTAATTCTATTATCAGATATTAAGGGCAAAATCTACCCTTAAAAATGCTTTATCATCTCACTCCTATGTATATTTTCTTCAAACAAAATTTTGGGAAGCACAGGACTTACTTCTAGGAAAGTGTGCACATATTTACTTTGATCAGATTATAGTTTGCATGCATTTCATTGGTAAGACTGTTTAGTTTTGAATCAACTGAAATAGCAAGGGCTTTGTAACAAAATTGCATTCTATCCCTAGGATTTTCCTTTTCTAAAGTCAAGATCATGTTTCCCACATGACAATAAAGTTGGAAACTAATGACACATTTGCTTGTTCTGAAGGCTGTTTCTGTTTTAATGTGTGCCTGGGAAAAGAAGGAACAAGATGGATGTTCTTTCTAAGAAATTTGGTGCTAGCTTTATTAAATTGCAAGTTGTCATAAGCCTTCTTTACACATCTTTCTTCTCCAGGTCTCTGCCAGGGGCAGTATTTACCCATCTCCATTAGGAACATGTGAAATATCATAACCACATACAGGAAAACTTTACAAGGCAGTGCCATCTTCTGCTAAATACTACTATAGTGTCCCATCCATTTCCCCCAACAGTAAAGAATTACCTGGATAATGAAAATGAATTTTGAAAGTGCTACTTTTTGACTGTAAAGAGAACCATTTTTGACTACAGTTCACTAATGTTCAGACACCCAGGTTGTAATGTCAATTGGCATGGCTGATTGGTTATAACATTGCACCTTTGGTCACAACTGACAGGCAATGAAGGCATCAGGGGAGCAAGGCTAAGACATAATAACCTGGCGAGTATTTCAAGACACCTGGAGAATAGGAAGTCATTTATGTAACAACTATTGGGCAGTCTGCAAGGTATGCAAAAAAGGAAGGAGTCATGTTAAATAATGAATGCTGACCAGCAGAGGAAGAGATTAGAATAGTCTTTTTTAAAACTTCACTTCACAGAATCCTGCAGCCACCATGGTCAGTGCTGGATTCTGGTATCCGTTTTGACCAAGGTTCAAGTGGAATAATCAGACATCCTTGGGCTTGTCTTTCTGGTAAACAGGTGATGAATGTCAAGGCTTGGCAAGTTAGTTGATCTGGTACTTAGAGTCATGATAGTACCTCCCAGTACTGGCCTTCCTAACGGTTTTGCCTGAAATGTGTGTTTGTGTATGTGTGCATGTTTTCATTAACTGGAGAATGGGAAGTGTTCTTCATGTATCCATGAATGAGCAGAAGACACTTCTAACACCTCCCTCCACTATCTATTTCTAATCCTTTAATATCTGTGTTTTCTGAAGCGGAAGCCTGTTGTGTTACTTTAAACTCCCCTGCACAACTGGAAGTCTTATAAAATGGCTCCTATTATTTCAGATGATAGAACCAGCCTAGCCCAAACATTTAGAATAACAAGACACATTATATTTCTGTACTTGCCCAAAGCCTATAGTGAAATCCACCTCTAGTTGTACAAGGCTCCCAAAGACATAGAGGACACAGCTGTATAACTCATTCCTTCTTAAAATGTGTGAACACAGGAGTGATAACAAGTTAGTTTCAGATATGAGAGTGGTATCAAAAGCTGCAGCTCCACTCTTTCTCTATATGTTGAATGAACTCATGGAGAACAATGTGTGCTGAGATCTGTAATTCCTATATCATGCCCATTTTTGAGATCCTGCTTAACTGATCTTAGTAACATATGTGTAATTGATTACTTAATTCCATTCATTCATTACAGAGAGAATCTTAGATCATTCATGCACATGATGTTGAGGAATTTGATGCCACAACTTTATCTGCATCTCAGCATCTATCAGAAATGTATCACTTGCTGGCAGCAGCAAAAGTAACCGTTAGTCCAGTCCTGCTATGCAGATGTGTCAGTGCCAGCTATTGATCTAGTGAGATACTGGCTCTGATCCACTTTAATTTGCTGCTTCCATTTTTACCTTCTGCATTTTCTGCTAACGATGCAGAAAAATAAACATGGTGCTAATTATAGCTGCTCTTTTATGTTGCAATGTAACCTGCAAAGCCAGAATTTAAATTGTACCCCTTTTATAAAGTTGGATCATGCAGCAAGGAATAAAAACAACTGGTTGTGTTCCTGTTAAGCTCCTGTTTGCGCTATCCTTTCCTTCTTTAGCTTTCATGAGAAAGGAAACTACTGAGTTCATACAATCACTTTTTCACACTGGATTCCTGTTTTCTGCAAAATGGCAGATTTTACTGGGCACTAGACACTGTCAGGATGTCATCTCAGCATCTGGTTCTGTGACTGGATGAAGATATGTTATATTTGAACATGGGCATTATTTAAAGTGATATTTATAGAATATCTGAGCAGACAATATCTGTATATTTCTCTCAGCACCAAAACAAATTAAACAACACACTGAACTGGCATAGACTTTAATGATGTGGATTAGTTTAGGATTATAGACAACTAATAATGAATATTTATTAGCAAAGATCTTTCTTATTAGGTGACACCAATTAAGGTAAAATTACAACTTCGTAAACTCTTCAGCATAACTCTTAGGGAAAACAAATGTATTAGTCAATAATGAATTATTTATTACTTAAACAGAAGAACGAAAACTGTAATAAGGATTAGTCCTCTTTTACCATGTGAATTTTAATTAGACCACTTTATTTGTATTTGAAATTGCTTATTCTTTTTTGATACTGTTTATAGTGTGTGTGTGTGCGCGCACGCGTGCGTGTGTGCACACAGTCACCAAATTGTTCTGATCACTATAATGAAAAGATACTAAAATATGAATCTCAAATCTGTTCCTTTCTGCATAAAACACCTGTGGCCATGGTTTGGTTACATGGTGTCTAGACTACTGTAGGGCACACACTGCATCAGCCTGCCTTTAAGAATTTTTTTGGAAACTATGGCTAGTACAGAAGAATAGGACTTCACTTCCATCTCATTTGGAGAGCTTATGACTCTCAGGTCCAGGTCTGTCTGCAGTCTCACCAAAGCAAATGGCAGGATGATTGTCAGTACTCACCTTGTCCTGGAGGGCTCTTATCACTCTAAAGAGCTACTGCTGAGCCACACAACTATTGAGAGTTTGACATTATCTGACTAGACTCACTCTCACCACCTGTAGCAACTGGCTGAAGGCAATGTCTGAGTTCCCAGCTGAGTATCTGAGGGGTGCCTGAGGTAGGAGAAAAGTTCTTTTTGCATAACACGGTGTGCGGTGGAACACACACCACACAAAAGCCATAGTAGAAGTGGCTCCCAGCTGCTAGAGAAGAAACTAGTGGCTCTAGTTGCCTCCTCGTTGCCTACCAGCCAGTTGTTCATATGAGCAATCTCCCACCCACCCATCTAGAGAGAATGAGGCTATAATAGCAACCCTCCCAGAAGGCAAAAGCACAGGAAATAACAGCTGAAGAGACTTCTTTCATTAAGTAGTTCCTAGTGGCTGATGGAGAGACAGCACTTTGCTGAGGCAACGGGACAACTTGTGATACTCTGATTATTGCCATATCACAGTAGCTACTGGTCTGTTTTTGGATACAGCACACAGTGTTGATTCTATGCTTGGAAGCTATTGAAGGCTAAACATGAGCTGCCTATTGAACCACTTTAACTCCTATGAGTCTGGCCATCCTATAGCTTCATCTGATCTGGCCATTCTACATGGACATTTGCTACCTGCCAGATTCAAAATATCAAAGGCCATGTGCTAGAAGAAGGGATCAAAGACATTTTAATCCCTATATACAAGTGTTCTCTCTTAACAAATTTTCATTTCCTCTTCATATGTGTGATATAGCAGTAGTTTTCCTTCCTTGACAAACAGCTTGCTGGACAATCATGTTTGATTGAAGGAAAGATAAACAAAACAAACATATCAGTTTGGGAGCAGCTATTATGAAGCATCTCTACAATAGTGCAACTTGGGCTGTTTCTGCCATCTTTTGCATGCAGCCCTAATACCATCTCCTTGCCCTATATCTTACCCAACTTGTCTTTCAGGATTTATTTTTTAACATAATTCCATAATTATCCATATTAAAGAAGAGAAAAGCAATAGGAAAAATAATAATAAAGGAACTCAGCCTCCTTGAATATAGTGAGAGGGATGGCAATGGGGGAGAGGAGGAGACAGTGACACCATGTGACTGCCAATATCAGACCTGCCATTGAAGTGATGTGTCACACCTGGGACTAATGAACTGCAGTGCAATTGCAAGCTTGTTGGTGGATTTTCCCCATCATTGAAAAGGGATGCCCCAACAAAATCCGATAGCAAAATAGTGATGAGACAGAGATGACACCATACAATAAATATCGCCAAAGGCACTATTCTGTTACTTTGATAGTAGTTTTAAAACCTTGTGAGATCATCTCACTTGTCAAAACCAGAAGAAAACAAACACACAAACAGTGAACATTTATTTGTAAATAAAAATCAGTTTGTATGAAAACTAGGTGATGCAGCACCAAAGAAGCACTGAAAAGCCATGATGCCGGCTGCTATGGAGCCCTTTCCATGGCGCAGAAGGGAGCTGCTTTTTGTGGCTTCTTTTTACAGCACAGAAAGGTGGGATCGTGGCCGCAGTGTGTGGTTGCCACGGCCCCAATCTGGCACTAAAAGGAACAGCTGAAGGCTGCCCCTTAGGGGCGGTCTGCACAGGTCTTTAGTCAGGAATCCCATTCCTGTTCTTGTCTATATAGTAAAGAAGTTATACAAAATTGTATGTTAACTGAATGCTGTGCTGTTCCAGAACAGAAATCTTTTTGGCACATTGCTGATACAAATTCTACATGTGGAAATCACTTCAATACTATTCAAGAATACCATAGTGATTTATCCTACATTTGCCATCCACATGGTATGATGAGGATGCCAATATAGTTGCTTCCATCAGATAGTGGTTACTCTATGATAGTACAGCAACCATGAATGTGCCACCTTTACAGCCTATCACACTTTCTGATTTGTTGTGGAAGAGGCTACCTATGTACATTCTGGGAGCATTTATTAGGATGTCTGATGATTGTCATTAACACTATTACCTTACATATCATTTTACAAAATGGCTGCTGGTGTCATTTAGTCACCTCAATGCTGCTGTTCTCAAGTCCCTTTCTTTGGTTTTCACTGTAGAGGAAGATCCAAGATAATTGTTTTCAGATAATGGTTCTCCATTTATTTCTGTCAGAGAGGAGTATCAAAACACAGACAGAAGCTCATCAGTCTCCTCTCTATAGGTGAATGGAGAGGCCAAGTGATTTAACAGAACTTTAAAGAAAAGTCGACGAACAGCTGTCTTTAGGAAGTGATCTATGGAAGCTCTGCATCAAGTCTGTAGAACTTCACACATACTACCACACAGAGGATACAAGCAAAATTATTCATTAGAGGATCACACAAAGCATAGTGTTGTTGAACTACCTATAAATGCCTATGGTGGATCCTTCTTTGGAGACAAGCAGTCCCAAAGCAACAAATTAAAAGAGGTCTTTATGACAGGATGACATTACTGTTCAATCTGTCTATGAGGCCCATAGTCTCGGCTGCCTATTTAACTCTTCGTTATCATTCACTCCACAGATCCAGGCTACAGCCAAGTCATGCAGATTCTTTCTTTATAATGTCAACAGAACTTGACTGTTTCTTTATATTTCGATGGTGAAGAATTTGATGCATGCATTGGTGATATCACACCTGGATTATTACAACTCATTGCTAGTAGATCTTCCTGTTTCCAACCTTAGCCCCTTAATCTCTGTGCAATGCTCAGCAGCCAGAACAATCTTCTCTGACCATTGCTTTGATCATGTTACCCCCTTGTTTTTATTCCTCTTTTGGCTCCCCATTCCTTTCAAAATCAGATATAAAATTCTTCTCCTGATCTTTAAAGCCCTTCATGGCTTGGCTCCCCTTATTTTTCAGTGCTCATATTTCCTTACCACCCTCCATGCACATTGAGATCTTATGATACCAGTCTTCTGACCCAGCCAAGGGTCTCCTCCTCCCCTGCTCAAATCTGCCCCTTTTCATGTGCTGCTCCTCATACCTGGAATCTTCCCCACACACAATTAAGAACTATTACTTCCTTGGCTAACTTTAAGGCCAAATTGAAGACAGTCTTGTTGAGGGAGACATTCCAAATTACTAGTTGCTAATCTGCTGTTTAGTTTTTTTTATTGTATACTAGTTAGTATTATTTTAGAGATGTTTCAATCATGTAATGTTGTTGTGTTAGATTGTACGCTGCTTGACAAGCTTTTATTCTTTTTTTTAAATTTTAGTTTATTTGACCCCTACTATGTAAAGCACTGTGCAAAATTTACAGTGCTCTATAAATAAATGTTAATAATAATAATAATAATAATAATAATAATAGTAATGTATATTTCTATGGTAATTTGGCCAGTGAGCTTGTAAAGAGATCACTTCCCATACCCCTTTCATTCTGGTGGTCAATAAAGTTTATCACCCTTTATTCTCTCTCTTCCTCTCTCTGCTCTCACCAGGCATGGACACAAAAACCAGGTTGTGTTACTAAAGATGTTTTTCTGCTTATTTACACAAATGAGAGTCAGCTCTAGGGATTCTTCTACCAAGTATAGTTTTATCTATTGATTAGATATTTTTGTGGAACCTAAATGCAGCAATAAAGTATGTTTCTTATTACCTACCAATGCATCCTGTTTAATCACCAGAAGCTCAGACCAAGGTGTTTTTACCAAATACCTGTGGAGTATGTGCTTGTTGTGTTGTTGTTGTTGCTGCTGCTGCTAAACTGATTTAACCACAAATGACCAAAATCATAATTCTAACAGTGATAGGTTCACCTTACGGTCACCATAAGTCAGAAAAGACTTAAAGGCAAACAAGACACAGACACACACACAGAGACAGAGAGAAACACATATAATGGAAAAGCTTTAGATTATAAAAGAAAAGACAACCTGCTGTCTTCTTTACTAGAGAGTTGTAACTATTTTACATGATAGGGAAGGAAAGTCTGGAGAACTAATTTGCATATCTTAAAATGTGGAAGAGAAAAATAATTACTTCCATAACTGGCTTTCTTAAAAGGCTACTGTATAAACTTGAAGCTATTATACTGCAGTTAGATATAATTCTTGAATACCTTTTACAACTTTCTCAAGACCTCATGCTGAGATGACTATGCCTTTTGAATATTACGAGACATACAGAGTGTACTCTTGAGATTTCAGATATTATTCAATTCTTTGTAAACTGTTGGTAGTAATGGACTGAGACAAAATCTTTTCTTCAGGTCTTCTCTCACTATATCTTTTGTCCAACTATGACTTGTGCTGTTACTGCTGACACAAAAGAACATTACACTCTACAGAATCCCAAGTACTTGCAGATGTCATGGAAAGAGAGATGAAACCAAAATACAGGGTTGGTTTTCTCTGTTCCATATGTATTCATGGAATGGGGGTAATCAATCTGCACTGGCAAAATAAAGCAGCTTCATACGGACTTGAAGCCTACCTGTTCAGACTATGTTTGGTGCCAAACCAGGTGGAAGCTGACACAAAGCCATGCTCTGGTGAAAAACCAAAGGAAAAAAAAGTTCTGATACTCTCCTTTAATACAGAAATTGTGCATCATCACACCAGCATAGAAGCAGCATGGCACAAGTCTAGGAATGTAGAAGAGCTTCAGTGACATATGGAAGCAGCTCTGAGTCTGGTGAGACACAGTTGCCAGCACCATTGTTCACCATACAGTTTTTCCATTTGAGCTTTCAGGCACATGGGTGGTCAGTTGCACCACCAACCTATCAGACCATTGAGCTCTCAAAGATCTCATGATGTGAAAGTACAACAAACACGACAAGTTGCCAGTAATACAATGGATATAATTAAAACATACATAAACCAGGTAGTCCAAAAGCATGGCATGGGGGATGAGGCTTGTATGTGGGGAGGGTGGGGGGGGTGTTCCATAATTGTGCTTTGTCAATTCATCACTGGGTGTAATAATGCACTGTACAGGTGGTGTATCACTTGTACAACTGTGTGGCTGGTCACATGGGGCATCCAATGGGATACCAGTTGGGCAGGGAGAAGAAGGTAATTGCTGGTCTCAGGTGGTGTGCATGTGCAATGGTGCACATGCATGTGGGGGAGGTGGGGGAAAACCAAGAGGTGTTGAATGCTCATGCGTGTGTGTGTGCACACACACACTCCTACTTTGAGACCTCTCTGTGGAAAACACATCTGTGCAAAATTTGGGCACACATGCATTTTTTTTCCTGAAATGTGGAAATAATATCACTTAAAATATATAAAATATATAAAACCCCTTTGTTATTTCACCTTGTGGGGATAAAACTTTTTGTCCTCTTCCCCTGCCCCATGTCTGAGAGAGAAATACATATTTGTAACCCTAAGCTGGAAGCTGCCCCATTTCACAATGTATGCACATGTTTGTGCCGAAACTAGTCACATTGAACTCAATGAGATAGCTGTCCAACTTGAAATGAAGAGACCAGACACATATGTGAGTTGAAACTGGGCCACTTTATTTAATGAATTAACCTATTTAACTGTTTCCTGAAAACTTGCAAATTGGAAGGGAGCAACCTGGTGTGGGAGCAGCTTTGGCAGGTGGTCTATTCCTTAGATGACCTCCCCAGCTTCCCCTGGGTGAAATACCTGAGCTCTGAGAATAATCCATAACTGGGTTGCTCCCTGGCCATCTTGAACACCAACCTGAGATTTCTTCAGTTAACTCACCAGACTTGACTGAGGGTTATATCCCAGGTCAGCCCTTTTCCTGTCCCCTTAATCGCAAGACCTAAGGAGAAAGTTTAAGAGGCCTAACCTTCACCTCAAGTGGGTGCCATAGGTATTCACCTCACCCCTATTTCTCCCCCCATCAACAGCCAGTGACCACCTATTTAAGTCCACACCTAAGCCAGTTTTCTAAATCCCTGAATGACAGTACGAAATAGGCAGAAAACCCTTGGAAAGTGGATAAAATTCCTAACCGGTCCTTAAAGCGACCAACATAGCCACACTGAAGTCGAGGCGGGAGGGGGAGACAATGAATTTCAAAGAGGAAGAGGGGAAGACGGTGGATGCTACATCCAATTCTTTACTGGCCTCAATTCAAGAGGCCAGAAAATGCATGTCCCCACCCATGGTGTGGCCTGGGGAACGTGGATTTACCCTAGATAAGCAATGACTATGTTTGACTGTATGGAGTGAATGAAATTCTGGTTTGAGAGACAGGCTCAGGTTATTCATACAATCACATCATCGTTGCTGCAATGTGTTGCTGTAGCTGGCTGGAATTAAAAGCAAGTTTGCCATATAACTAATATTAAATTGTAATTGTAGGGTTTTTTTTTTTTAAGACTGAATAAGGGGAACAGTATCTAATAAATAGCTGGATCAACATGGCTTTGAACCTGTTCTAACATATTTGACACAGTCTTACTGTAGTGTTCTCTTTCACCTGAAATTGCATTGTATTTATTAGATGTGTTTACTCTTTATCTTCAATGAAAATATATTTAAAATAATTTTTTGATTAGATGCACTTTGATTAAATGTGACACAAATATATAGCTTACTGGGGTTAATGTAACCATAAATTTTTTTGGTATAGGGAAAATATAAAGATGAACCTAAGAGCTATTTCAGTTTACACCCTGTTTAAGATCATTAAGCACTTCACTCTCAAGTGAGAAATAAGCCATAATTATACTTGCAGTAAGGTGACTTATCCCATGCTGTTTGAAGGTCTAGCGGCAGTTATTAAACAGACTATAGGATTCTTTGTTCTTAGATTCCCTTGAAATTACAGATTTCAATTAGCTGCAGCACAAACTAATTCAAACTGGATGCAAGTGTTAAACATTACTATTCTGATATTATATACCAGCACTATATAAGTTTTAAAGTAGCCAGGCACCTCTCAAAACAAGTGGCCTGCATCTTAGATTATAAAATATTATCTAATTCTTAAGGACCAAATCACACATACTTGTCTTGTGTATTTTCTACAACATGAGTGTTATAAATGATAGGAATGTTTTGCTCAACAGTAAGGAAACTGTCTAGAAGCAGGCTGCATGATTTTTCAATGGGATTTCCACATACAAATTTCATAGACAAATGAACAGAGCTCATAAATAGTTTCTAAATTGTTCCATGCTCCTTTGTCATTCAATAATTATTCATATATATTGTTTGTTTTGGTGACAAAATATTAATTGAGCATTGCTTACTCCTTAATACGTTTGTAGTGTCAATGTGATTTCTCTCTAATAAATACCCATGAGGTTCTGGCCAACTTTCACTGCAAAACTTCTGAAACATAAGGAATACTATTATTACTCCATTTCCCTACAAATGAGTGAGAGTTCTTGTTGGATCAAGTCTTAGACACAGCAGCATTAATGCAATAGTAACAGCTGGGCTTCAGATGCTCAGATACCTGTGGAAGAACAGATGTTGATTTTTTTAAAAATTTTAGATTGATGGATGGACAGATGATACATAGATAGATTTTCTTCCAAAATACATTATGGAAGTCAATGCTAACTGTGTTGATTCACTTTTATATTTGTAAGTGGAAGCTTCCTCTCTTTTAAATGTCCCATTCAACTAAAGTAAGAGAGGACACTTAACTGGTCCTGAAATATACAGTTTTATGCTAATAAACTGACCCCGCCCCAACATGTTTCATATAGTACAGTGGTACCTCGGGATACGAAATACCCAGGTTACGAAATTTCCGGGATACGAAAAAATCCCATAGGAAATAATTGTTCCGGGTTACGAATGTTTTTCGGGTTACGAAAAAAAATTTGGTGCTTTTTTCGGCTTTTTCGCACGGAATCGCGGCTTTTCCCCATTAGCGCCTATGGCAATTCGGCTTACGAAGGCTTTTCGGGTTACGAAAGCGGCCGCGGAACGAATTAATTTCGTAACCCGAGGGAGCAGTGTACTTTAAGGCTATGTACCTATGCAGATTTCCTGGGAGGGTTAGCCTCACTGAATTTAGTGGGGCTTATAGCCAGATGATTTTAGGATGCGGTGGCTTAAGTGGTTAAGATGTTGACTGTTGATTGCAAGATTGGCAGGTTGGCAGTTTGAGTCCCAGGTGCTGTGTGATGGAGTTAGCTCCCATCACTAGTCCCAGCTTCTGCCAACCTAGCAGTTCGAAAGCAGGAAAATGCAATAGATAAATAGGTACCATTTCAATGAGAAGGTAACAGTGTTCTGTGCAATCATGCTGGCCACATGAGCACAGAGTAGTCTCTGACAACATTGGCTCTTCAGCTTAATAATGGAGATGAGCACCCTACAGTCGGACATGACTTGACAACTTTGTCAGTGGGGAATACCTTTACCTTTTACCTATGGCCAGAGTATACATCTATGTGGCTGCACAGCTCATTAATTCATATTATCAGAGTAAAGAATGTGAATGATGTAGCCTTCCAGACATTATGGCCTGCAAACCAAACAGCCAGAGTTGTATTCCAATAGCATCAGTAGAACTGGGGTGGGGTGGGATGTGGGTTACAATTCCTAAAAGGTCTGATAAATTAAAG
Source organism: Sceloporus undulatus (assembly GCF_019175285.1). NCBI lineage: Eukaryota > Metazoa > Chordata > Lepidosauria > Squamata > Phrynosomatidae > Sceloporus > Sceloporus undulatus. Next base: position 121,555,902 of record NC_056524.1, read on the forward strand.
CAAAACTTAAACCATAAAAAGCTTATGAGTATTTTTCATTGGCATGGTATGTGTCTGTTGGAAACAAATGCAAAGAGGTTTCTACATGTAAGTGAACTGGTGATGTAGGAAGCTGGGGATAGCAAAGCCAATACCAAGAAGCATTCAGCTGTTATGAGTCGCTACATAGGACTAGACAACATTCTTCCAGACAGAGAGAGGTATGTGCTTGCAATGCTAGATTTGCACACTAAAGCAGCCATGAACCACTTGTAGACAAAGAGCTAGGTCTAATTTTGTTATATTAGTGTGACTCTGTTTACTCTCATTGCACTGCTTCACTAATGTTTATTTTTGAGGCCCAGTAACTGATAAAAGGACCATATGTTTTCAATGTGTTCTTTATTTGTTTGCTTCCCTGTGTCACATACTATGCCTGCTGTTGCCATCCTGGTAGTTTTCCAGTACTCATTTAACCATACCATCTATTGCTAGAAAATGTTTTTCTTGGCTGTTAAAAAGGCTTCCAAATTAGCTTGAAACATGTTTTATCCAAAATATCACTTAGATGGCACAGTAAAACATGAATAGGATTAAAAGGGATATAGTTTGGCAATGTACAATGGATTTCAGGAGGAAGAATTTTCCACCAGCTAATTTCCTACAAATACAATATTTATATTTACCTGCTCCCATGTGCCTGAGTGTTATTTGCATTTCATCATCATCATCATCATCATCATCTAACAATTGATATCCCATCCATATAAAATCTGAAATTTGACCATGTGACTCAAGTCCAAAATATATTACATTTTTCACTCCTTGGTCTCTTAGCACAACCCAGTTAATTGTTTTTTCTTAGAAACAATTCAGTGGTTAGGATAATTCCTAATTATCCTGTCTGACACTAAAATGCATCCAGTTCCCTAGTTTACCAGAGAGTTGGGAGAAATAACATAAACAATTTACTTCTTCACCTGCATACATCCCTAGTTAGTCGATCAGAAGAGTGTCCCCCCCCCCTTCATGTTTAACATGGATATTATATTTGGGCTCTGATATAGTATTGGAATTTTTGAAGGCTTGCTATAACCATTTTGATAGGAACTTTAATGTTTATCCTATTCAAGTTGACTATTTTGCTTGTATGATAGTTCCCATGGAGTGGTTGAGCGAAATCTGGTTTAATGTGATCACTTTCAACTGATATAGCATGAGATTTGGGGAAAGATGTTTGAAGAGGTTTATCTAAGGATCTCTGTGGTTGTACATCTTGGCTAATTGCATCAAGCCTCAGGGAACTGATTAGGTGAATTCATTAGTTATCAGTATGTGAAGAGATCTTGCAGCACCTTTGTGACAAATTGAAAGAAAGGTTGGCAGTCTTTCATAGACTTAAGTTTACTTCCTCAGATACATTTGGACTTAAGTCTATGGAAGCTCATGCTGCCAACCTCTTTCTTTCTTTCTTTCTTTCTTTCTTTCTTTCTTTCTTTCTTTCTTTCTGAGAGGCACTTTAAAATATAAAACTTTTCCTTCAGTGGGTTTAAGGTAGCATACACTGCCTATTACTACTCTTTTTTTCATTTGCAATTTTGAGCAAAGGAGAGTTAGATGAGTTAGAGCATGTTCAGAGAGTGACTGGGCCAAAGATACACAGTGATTTCATTTTTGGTCTTTAGAATCTCAGTCCAGCATTCTAACCATTACAACAAAGGACAGTAGGATAAAAGTGTCCAAGTCTTTTCCCAGATCTTAATTAAGAAAAAGTGACTCAATCCTACTTTTTCTCAAACCAGGTTGAAACCCTGCTGCCTGCATGGCCCACTCCCAGGGCAGGCTGCCTGCCTGGTGCAGAATCAAGCCACACAACTGGGTAATGTTTTTTCTGTTGCCTCCCTACCATACATGCACACTGTTGCATGAATACACCACCAAATATCCCCAAGTACTGCTCATTTCTGCCCAGATGCCATCCCACTGGATGGCCACACCTTTGATTGGCTACATAGTTTAATTTGTGATTTTTCACCTATTCAAAGCATTAGTGCATACACCAATACATTGTGAGTGATACATTGTGATACATGTCTGAGTAATACATTGGCAAAGCAAATCATGGACATGACCCTTTCACCTCATGCCCCCCTATTGGACTGTCTGATTTATGTATATTGTGATTACATCCATTGGAATTGTTGCACTTTTATTTCTTTGCTTTGCCACAGCACAGCACCCATGTCCGGGTGTTTATATGCAGGCACAAAAATATGCATTTTCTGCGCTAAGTCAAACTATCCAGGGTTCTGTTTGTTCTGGATTTTAGCCCCAGAGCATGGCTTTGCTCCAGTTTCCACCCACTTTGGAAGCATGCATCATCTTAACAACCCGCCTTTCAAGTGGTTAAAAACCACTTTATTTTGTCCGTCTGTTCTACCCCACTGTGTATGAACTTCAGTTCATTGACTGAGTCTTAGGTGGGGTACAGACCGCCAGAAAGAGGCACCGGGGAGGCGCCTCTCTTTGCTCCACAGCAGCACCGCAGCAACAAAGGAGCATTAAAAAGCGGCTCCTTTTTACAGCACAGTTGTGCTGCTGTAAACCTACAAAGACTGTTTTGGATGCTGCGCAGCAGCAACGCCATAGCTGTGCACCCAGTGTGGGTGGTGCTGCACAGCTGTGATGTGCTAGGGTTGTGGGGCATGTGCACGCGCCGCCCCAAGGCAACCCTAGCATGTCATGGGCGTGCCGCAAAGGGCCCATCTGTACAGGGCCTTAGATCATAAGTGTATTCCTTAAACTTTCTATTCCTTTCTCCCCTCCCTGCTCTTTAATTCATAACAGCACAAAATGAATTAAACACCTGCACTTATATTTAACTTTTGCTATATTTAGCAAATAATCCACAGGATATTTCCTTTTATTATCCACAATTTAAATGTGGCTCCTAGTCATCAGCACTTCGATAGACAAGCAAAAAGATATTTATTGCCCATTCATTATCCTCAGTTGTTTACTATTCCTTCAAACATCTCCAGCTGAATCGGTTTGTCACAAGGCAAAATCCCTTGGCAGCAGTAATAGGTTTTCCTACCACATATAAATAGCTCGATTGAAAAAGCTCTGCCTGAAATATTTAATATTACCTTGTAAAATTGCTGCAGAATGACTAACATTAGAGTTTCATTTCACCTCAAATTTCCTCAATATTTTTTCTTTATTAGCAGAATACTGATGTTCTTGTCACATGTCAAGCTCCTTAAGCTAACTGCAGAGGTTGGTGCCATATTGATCTTGTCTACCTGGTGGTCAAATAATTTCAGCTCCAAAGGACACATTTAAATGAATTGTGGTACATATACTAAAGGAATGCTTTCCTCAGATGTCATTTTGTTAGCACAAAGAGCAAAGCTTGAAATCGCACATTGTTTCATGCTTACTACATGACAACAATCTTTTTCAGAATCATAATCTGATTTTTTGGGGGGGTTGCAAAAACACACTGCATTTCTTACTTCTGTTTTGCAATTTCAAAAAGCAGCTCTCTGTGAGATCTTCAGAAGGGCCATAGGAATGACATAGATGACAAAAATTCTTAAACATGGAAGTATGGCTGCTATAAAGCAAAGGCAGCAGGGGAGGATGGGCATTAGACATCACTGAGAGTGGAAGAGGATGGGCCGCTTCAGCTTGATAACAAACAATGTGAACTTTGCAAAATATATTACTTGCAAAAGGTGGAGGTGAGAGATTCATTTATATTCCCTGAATTATTCTAAGTAACTTGTCTGTAGGAAACAGTAAATTTCCTCTAACCCTTGAGAGAGAAATGTTCATGTGTATCTTAAAAGTGAATTACTACATGTAGGAAGCAGAACCACAGGTGATTATGTATTACTTTAGAAGAGGAAGGGGAAACTATTAATTTCTGTCTTCTCTTTTTTGCCAACAGATCAGTGATATTTTCCCTTATTGAAACATCAATTGCAAAAATGCTTGCAGCTGGGTAGGGAAATGGGGAAGGATTCACATTTGTGGTATTGGAAAGAGGTGGGGCTACCTCAGCATAACACAAAACAAGTTACGCATTCCAAGATATATTACTTGCAAAGGTGGGGTGAGGATTAATGTGCAAGAAGGAAGCAAAAATGAGAGCAACAACAACAAAAAGGTTCACGTATTTTCAGGAGGTGGAGAAGGAAGAGCATTAGCATCAGCAACAGTGGTGTACAAATCTAAAACTGTAAATTCATTTACTTATTCAAGAGCTGGAATGGAGGAAGAATGATTGTGAGCTATTGAAGGGCTTCCCCATCAATGAAAAGGGACACCCTAACCACAGTCAGCAGACATGGCAGCAACAGTATGGAGGTGATATTAGGGATTATTGCTCTGCTTTCATTCCTGTGTTAGGTGCAGGATGTAAACTCACAGGAATGGATTGTATCACACAGCTCCATCCCTGGGCAGTACTCATCCCATACCAGACCCGGGCTTCTCCTGGATCTTTTAAAGAACAGGAAAATCCCATTCTGAAAAGGTCTGGGAGAAGCCCAGGTCAGTACTGCCTGGGGATGAAGCTGTGTGATACAATCCGTTCCTGTGAGTTTACATCCCATACCTAGTGCAGAGGCAATATTTTAAGTCTGTAATTGCAATTTCAAAACCATATGTGATAATGTTCAAAATGAATAAACACATTCATGTCCTAATTTTAGCCTGATGCTGTGCCCACTGCAAAGTGCCAGCCAGACATGGGTCTACAGACAGATTCTGTCTTTCATCAAAATGTTTTGTTGGTAGACCTTTGTGTAACAATCTGACTTCTGTCAAACCACAGGGCAATGGGGGGGTTGAGCAGTGCAAAAGAAACAAGAGGGACTGCCCTCCAATTTATTCCCCAGCACAAGTGCAGCTTCTATCCAAATCTGTGTAAGCTATGCAGCTGTTCAGTGGTTCTGAATGTGTCAGCCAGGCATTTGCTTCTATGTGCATGGGTAAAAACAAAACAAAAATGATTTAAAAGGATGCTTTCTGTGGGGTTCCATTTAAATGTTTGTTGGTTTACTGTGCAAAAGACTTTCTATTACAACTAGTGGGGTGTAAATTAGTCATGATTCTTCCTGTGATAGGTGAGTTCAAAACCTCTGCCTGCACCCTTGCCTCCCTCCCTGAGTAGAGTGAACATTTGTCTTCAACCAACAGACATTTGATTCTAGCATTAAATTTTAAGTGGGTAAATCTCACTGCCTGACTTTATTGCAGTCCCAGTTGTCTTTTTGCATGAGTCACAGTCTAGGACCATCTCCTTGCAGTCAGGAAGAATGCATAGATCAATGGCATATGCAAGAGATACAAGAGGTATACTCCTGTATCTAGTGTGTCTCTGCATCAGGATGATAAAATTATCTGATCACATCTGATGCAAGGGCACAGTACAATTACTGACTCTTGATTGGGGAAGAGGAATGGTCAGAGCAGTAGATTATGGAAAGGAACAGAAACAACATCATCTGAGAGTAGAACGTTTTACTTAATTGTTTTTCACTGCAGATATTTCAAAGATACTGAATAAGGATATTATGGGGGTTTGGACTATGTAGACAATGTTACTAGTCAGTTTCAGCCCCCTGATGGAGTGAAGTCCAGCCATCTTACCTTTTGTATTTGTAAGATGGTTGCTATCTGTTCAGAGATGATTCTTGGCAAGAGATTCATAGATAGATTCAGAATGTCACAGCAAGTTCAAACATTCCACTCAAGAATCTGGAGTTCAAAGGTGTGGAGTAGCTAGTTTTTACAATAAATAATAATAGTAAATAATAATAATAATAATAATAATAATAATAATAATGATGATGATGATGATGTGTATCTCACTTCTCCAAAATGATCGAAATGGCTAACAATAAAGCATCCATAAAATACAACAAGCATACAATAAATGTCTCATTGTCCATAGTATCCCAAACCCTCCCAACTTCCCCATCAAAATAAAATACAATTAAATTATAAACAATTGTTAAAACAATTTGTAAAAGCAGGGCAAGAGGCAGCAGGCAGTTGCTAAATAATTAGTTAAACTGACAGGAGGTGGTTGGAAGGCCTGCCAGAAGAGATACATCTTGATTGCCTTTTTATACTGGCAATATCAGCCATAAAACCCTCCAAGGTTTTCTGGAATCCTTCAGGATCCATCAATCTTCGAGGGCGGACTATTCTAATAGGTCCTCTACCTCTGTAGAGGTGGTCTGTCCATGACAATGCGGTTGTATTAATTACCTCTGCCCATAGCTGTGCCAGCTCCGTATTAAACACTGCATCGAGGATATGACCTGCACAATGTGTAGGGCTAGCTACTAATTGGGATAGGCTTCAAGTGAACGTTTATTGTACTAGCAAAAGGCCATGACAAAATGAACTTATCAAAAAGCATAAAACATTTAACATTTAAAACAAAAGGCACAGAATACAAAGGACAAAAAATATTGCAACATTTAATGTGCAGTTAAAAATACTGTAGTTAACTGTTAAAAAGGACAAATGGAAAAAGAGAAATCTTTCCTGGATATTAGTAAACAAATATGATATAATCATAAAATCTAGTTAATACTTGGCGTCTCCCTGCCAATTTATGGCAATTTTATTTAACTCTCTCTTTCTAATCTTTTTCGCAGCCATGGCAAAAAGAGCCATTCTATGTGTTACACAGTCGTTGGTGTCACTCAAAAGGAATTGGACCAAATCAACAGTAGAGCTCCCACTTTTGTTTGTCAGCAAGGGTGTTAAAAATTTCTTTCTAGGGTCGCTATACAATGGACAAATTAACAAGTAATGAACAATATCCTCCCCCTGAGGCTGACTGCAGATGCATAGTCTGTTTTCAAAAGGCATTTTGTTGTAGCATCCATCTAGAACTGCAGTAGGCATTAATTGAAGTCGTAGCTCAGTGAAGGCAGTTCTCAAAGTAGGCGACTTGAGTTTAGTCAAATATCTGGCTCTGAAATGTTCAGTCTTCAAAAAGGAGAACCAAAAGGAAAATTGTGAGGTCCTAACTGACTGCAGATCTTTTCTTGAATCAGTCCAAAATAGGAATTCCCTTAATTGCCTCTTATCCATGGCAATAACAGTGTTCAACTCAGAAAAGTTATATTTCTGTAAAAGAATTTGAAAACTTGATTTCCAGAACTGGTTGTCGCACATTTCCAAGTAACACAAAGCTGGAAGACGATTAGTTGGTAAGATAGCAATATGTTTAAAATATCTTGTCTGTGTAAAATCTATTCTTGTTTTAACTGAGGGGCAGCCAAATTCTATGCCTGGTTTGGTTCACTCTCCAGCCCCCTTGGGGTAGCTGGGTAAGTGGAAGGTGAGATAGATATTAAACATTGATCTCTCTTTCCCTTGTAATAGCATTTCACCCTGCTATTGCCATATCTCCTTTTGCCCAGCAGTGTTAATTCCCGCTCCCTGACATTCATCCATAGTTTGCACATAAACAATGTATTGATGTTACTATTAATTAAAGAGATGTATTTATTTATTTATTTATGGTATTTATACCCTGCCCTTCAGCCCTAAGGGCTCTCAGAGCAACTTACAATTATTATTATTATTATTATTATTATTATTATTATTATTATTATTATTATTTAAATGATCTAAATAATAATCTAAAAATCTAAAAAGACATGGCACAAAAGGAGAAGGGAATGATGGTAAGGAAGGGGATCAGGCCCACCAGTTCTTCTCTCCCTGTGAGGCCTGGACTAAGGCAGAGGGACTGGAGGGAGGGCTCTGCTCCTTAATCTAGGCCAGGCCTGCATCTCTCCCTCCAAGTTCAGATGGCACCAGATGGACTGGAGGGATGGCTCTGCTTCTTAGTTCAGGCAAAACCCAAGGGAGCTGGGCCTGCATCTCTCCCTCCATGGCCGGATGGCACCAGATGGACAGGAGGGAGGGCTTTTCCTCTTAATCTAGGCCAAGCCTGATGGAGCTGGGCCTGCATCTCTCCCTCCATGGCTATGTGGCACCAGATGGACTAGAGGGAGGGTTCTTCTTCTTAAGATGGTTTAAGACCACCTCTTCCTATATGTTTTACAGAGACCCTTTCCTCCACCCTTCCACCACTACTGCTGCGTTCAGGGGGCTGCTGGTGTTCCTGATAAATTTCAAGGACCACACCACCATTTCCCCCACCCATTCCACTGCTGTTGCAATGTCTGGGGGCCGTCAGTGTTCCTGGCAGCCCTCAAGGGACTCCTCAGAGCCTCAGGTAGCTGCTGGTGGTTTGCCTCTACCTCCCAAACTCCCTGGAGCTTCAGTTGTAGCTGCTGGTGGTGTTGCTGATGAGAATGGGTTGTTGTTTTTTTAGTTACCTCTTTCTCCCAAACTCTCTGGAGCTTCAGCTGTTAACAGAGCTTAGAATGTTAGTTTTGAAAACTGAATGAATGATATTAAATTTTAGAAATTGAGAAAACAGTTTGTTACAAACAATGATAAAAACTGAAACATTTATTTTTGGTTAAATTATTATGGATAAACTCATAATTTAACATATTCATTTTGGAATAGATAATAGGATTTACAGACTATGATATGGAGTTTGTCTCCATTGACCCAAGGGGCATATTTTATAGTTGAAAGTGCTATTTTTGTTATTTTAATTTTCCTTTCCCCCCAACTTAAATCCCCCCAAATGGTGAGGAAACAAAATAAATTTTCACATATTTGAGTACTGTCAAGTTGGGGAATGCTCCTGTAAAGCATGGGAGTCTCATAATGCAAGCTTTTAATTTAATTAAGTTCTGTCACTGCTTCATCTCTACCTTCCTGCTCCTTTTGTTACATCATAGGATCAACATCAACAATTATGAGCACATCTAGTGACTTATGCCATTCCAGTTAATAAAAAGTCTAATATGTTAATAAGACAACAAGTTGTTAGTTATGACCATGTTCTAGATTTTACACAAAACTGTTGTGCTTCTTGTTATTCTTGCCCCACCCAGGAAATAATGAGATCCTATGCAAAAGATGAGTTTCAAAATGGCCAACAAAGAGCCTTGGAGATGACCACCCAAAAATGATATTTAGTAAGGGGGGGGAAGGCAAATAGTGGAGCAGGTTTGGCACCCCTGGCATGTATGAAACTTTGGGGCACCCTAACAGGGCAAAGCTGAGTGTCACTACAATTCTGAAACAATAGGATAGAACTTCTATGATACTGATCCATCTTAGATGATCTGATGGTCAAAATGACAGAGTTAGCACCAAATTGCAAATCTCTGAACTCCAATGCCTTACCAGACCTGTCTGATTTAGAAGCCACCACCAACTCCCTAATTTGCAATTCCCCGCAAAAGGCCATCAAAGCTGCTGCATGGAACAACAAAATTGCATATGGTTTTGTCTGGTGACAAAGGTGCTCGAACATCAGCTGTAGCCCCTGCCACTCCCTAGACCAACCATCTAAGATTTTCCTGACCTGAAAATTACCCATGGAGTCATGGGAACCTTGACCCTTCATCCAAAAGGCCAACACAAACAGGCTGTCCTTAATAGTCTGCAAAGACAAACCTTTATCATAGAGAAACACAAAATATTGCAACAACTTTGGGACCAGGACCAGCACAGTAGCCTTGATACTGTTTGCAGAACCAAAGGCCACATAATTCCTAACTGTCCTGATGTATCTCCAACTTGTTCCAGGTTCTAAAGATAAACTAAGGGCTGCCACATACCCAACCCAGCCCATTTAGGCTGATCTCTCTCTAATGCTTGCATGTACCCCACAATTTCATCCCAAGATATGCCATCTGAATCAGAATCGGATGATGAAAGCTGGACAACTAGGGACTTGGCAGGCTTCTTGGCAGGGCCATTGCCTTTGGAACCCTCAGTTCCCTTCTAAAGACCCATTTAACAATAGAAATGCAGCCCCCCCAAAAAAAGGGGGGGTTAAATGAAATGGTGTGAAATACCTTCCTCTGAGATATAGCCTACAGGAATATTAACGTACAGGTTGTGTGTGTGTGTGTGTGTAAGAGAGAGAGAGAGAGCAAGGGGAGAGGCTGAGACGGTGTGACTTGCCGCAGATAAGTGGCATGTGCTCTGGTCCCAGGCCTTCAGAAATGGCCACAACAACAAACCAATAGGCACCCAACCGTGACCATGTGGCCCATCGAATATGGGAACCTGCTGGCCAAGTCAAGGCTGCTGGTGTGTTGATGAGTCCCACTCATCCAAGTATTTTCTGAAAGAAGAAGTATGTGTACTGTTTACCACAGGATGAAATGAAGCTGCTGTTTCACTAGGTTTTGGATTAACTAGGAAAATAATGTAGATTAGGTTTAAATGCTCTTGATGTGTTGTTGTCAGCATAAAGTCAAACCTTAACTAGCCAAGATGGTTAAAAGCTTACTCGGTCAGCACTATACAAGCTGAAGCTATTCTGAACTCAATCTCCTTTCCCCCAGCCTAGGAATGCTGGAAGTTACATCAGAAATATCTCACCCTGGCCTAGGTTAGTAGCAACTTTATATCTGTTTCCCTGGGCACAAGGTGATTTGGACCTGACATAACTCAGCTCTTCTCTTACATTGTCTATTCTCTGCAACTTTGTTGGTTCTTTTGTTGGGAAACTTTAACCAATGGAGCACTTTGCAAGCAGAGTTGTTTGTTGCAAGATATTTCACTTTACCTGTCAGAAAAGGCTTGTGCCTAAACCTGACCCATACTGACACCACAATTTTGGAATCAGATTGTGATATTAATATCATAATTGTTCTTTCTGGTGTAACTTCTAAAATGGTTTTAAAATGTTTGCATGTGTATGTGTTTTAAAGAGGAAGGCATACATACATCAACTGTAAAAGCAATTTTTTAAAAAATGTTAGTAATATTTAATTGCCCCATTATGTTGCCCATTACAGTGTACCATCTGGGTCAGTCAATGGCATATAAAAATTATATAGCTGTTTTAGAGGAGGTTGCCAGGAGATAAAAGACTCCCATTTTGTTTGGGGCAGAGGAATAAGGAGGGATGGGTTACCTGCCATTACCTGCCTCTCTTCTCATAGTGTATGCAGCAGCCCTTTTTGTGGTGACTACTAGGGCCTTTTTCCTCTTCTAATCCTATTCTTGTTGGAATATCTGAATTGTCACTAACAACCCCAAAGCAGTATTAAGCAGTATTGGAATCAGGCAGTACACCAGAAAAATGGAGATGTGTATTGATAATACCTGTACCAAATTCCTTTGGAGATAGCAAATAGCCATATTGACTTCATGCACATTGATCAATGAAAAAAAATCAACATGGTTTATAATACAGGACAAATATAAATAAAAGATTTGTTCCTTTGATTTGAGAACAATCCCCCAAAGTCATATTCTGATAACAACTGACTTTTTACTTGTCTCCCAATGAAATGGTTGAATATCTTGACTGGCAAGGTTTTCTACTTTAGACTGCTTAACATTCAAAACTGTAAGAGTTCATACAATGTAATGAAATAAAATTTATTTCCTGCAGTTTGTCAAATAATAAACAAAAATAAACACGCACAAACCTTTAGAAGCAATTTCTTAACTACACAATTTGTAAAGCAGAGATTTTTATTACTTTATTTTATGAAATAAAAGGTGCATTTATAGCACAAGAGACCCAAGATTTGGGGGTGAAAATTGTTCCTTTAAAGATGCTTCAGCCACTGCAAAACATATATAGCAAAGATATACTGCAACAGTTTGTTGCAGGGTACCATTTGTATACATTTAAAAAAAATGATTTCATACTTTTGAAGTAGTTTTTGCCTTCAAAATTTGATAAAAAACCAATCTGTTTAACTCACAATATAGTGCAATCAGAGATTTGTGTTTGCTCTGAATGCTGGAAGATGTTGTTCTCTGCATACAAAATACTTGATCTCCAGCTTTTAGACTGATATGCAGATTTGAATGTTCCTTGCAGTTTAAACCTATCAAAATGTACATTTAAATAGTACTTTACCCAGTAAAACTTTTGAAGCACAGCAAGTCCAGGAATTTCTAAAGTCTGTCTCTTAAGATGTATTGAAGGCTGAAGTTCACATATTGATTTCTTAAGTCTATTTGAGGTCTTGAGTCAATTACCTCAAACTGTGTCACATTTGCTGTAGTGTCCTGTTTTTATTACTACCCATTGACTTACACATAGCTTTCATCTCCTCTTCAATAATGCCTATAAGCACCATTTGGAAAGTGTTTGTTGAATGTTCAAAGCACTTCATGTGCATTTACAAAAGGCTACATTCCTTTGTTTCCCAATACTTCTGAAAGTGGCTGCACTTGGAATACTTTTAATGTTGCTGCTGCTGGATAATGTCAGAAGTCTGAGATCATGCACCACATACTGGAATTAATCTTTCTGTGAAAGCTTGACACTGACACATTGAACTTCCACATTGAACTTCCACATTATGGGATCCATAGAGTTCTTACCATATTAGACAGTTTCATGGAAACCAGAGCTACCAATGAATTACTAATCATAGCGACAAAACATGACCAAGTTTAAAGACAATATAAGTGTAATATCAGTTACTGGATATCAAAAACAGAAGGATGCTATTTCTGTCCTGTCCACTTATGTGGGTCAAATATCATAGGTAAACAGGATGCTAGTCTAGACAGACCTTTTGTCCAATACAGCAGGACTCCTTATATGTTCCTATAGCTTGTTCCATATTATCCAAGTTTTTTCATGCTATCTCAGAGTAAGAGTAAGCAGAGTAAGTAGAACCTCTCCTCAGCAATCCTCAGTAACAACAGGAGAAAAAGTAGAATCCTCATGCCTCAGTTGTCCCACATTGGTTTACCATCTGGCCCACAGAATCTTTGGGCAATCCCTATTGTTTCCATGGCCCCCTTCTGTACCTCTATTTCACCTACTCTGAAAGGAGGCTCCAACATCTCCGACTACAGAATGAATATATTCTGTATTTCTTTCCTGGGAAAGTATATATTTTCCCATTCAGGTATGATGGGAGTTACAAATCCACTGAAACACTATGTGAAATAACATGAGGCTTAGAATGCAAGAACACCAGGAGAATGGTCAGTTCCATTTTCTAGTCTATAGAGGGCTATCAAAGGGGGGAAATGTTTTCACATACAATTATAGCTTCCCGCCTCTGCCTTGCAAGACTTCTAACTACTAGGCCACTTTTATTAAACCCATATTAAATATTTGAGGTCCAGGAAGAGAGGTGGTAGCTTATGAGGTCACCTAATAAATTCTGAGTAAATGTGTTGTATAAATAGGAGGCAAGATCACTACTCTGCACCAGCTGATTTTTTATTTTAAAAAACCTACAACTTTGTAATAACTTTTGAAAGCAGCACACAATTTCTTTCCTTACAGATATTTGTCTTGTTCTAATATTCATCATACAAGCTAATCTTGTTGTCAGCATTTGTCCAATACCCATGGGTTACTTTGTATTTCTTAAGGGGCCTTTTCTGTGATTCATGATGAAAACCACTTTTCTTATCAAATTTTCTGTAGCTGGAAAACATGTGCATCCATAATGGAAATGATAATAAGAAGGGATAATTCAACAGCTTTTCAAGGTGACTGCCCATAAATTGACCTGTCAGCATTGCCACATTTTAAGCACAGATGCCAAAGGGGAGGGGGGGGGAGAAGTTTAACAATTTGCAGAAGTTTAGATTGTTCTATAAAGGTGTGCTATCCTTAGGAAATAAATTGCTTGTTTTTTTAAAAGGTTGTCTAATTTGTCTAAATCCATCTTATTTCTGCTTGTGATACCATGTTGGCTCAAGCAGTATTCTTAGAAATGCTTCCTCTCCAACATAGTACATTCATATACATTTTTAAATGTTCCAGTTCACAGATTTCCAACATCTGTTGTTGTTCCTCTTGCAGCAACAGCTGTTGATGTGATAATGAGATCATCATCAATGTGCATGATACCTTACATTACTTTATTTAAAAATATCTTGCCACAACGAACTTACAATTTAAAATTTAATTTTAAAGGGAACTATCACTGGAACTATTTTAGTTGAGGGATGAGGGATGGAATTTTAGTTTGTATAGGTTTGTATTATTCTCCATGTCTTTATGTAAATTGTTTATGTATTTTATGTACTTAACTTTTTATCTCCCTAGTGTAGATTTGATTATTGTTAATTGGTTATACATTGTTATGCTTTGTGTTATATTTTGTATTATTCATATTTTTTTTCTTTTCTTTTTTATCTTGGTACTATGTTATGTTTGTTATTTGAATTTATTTAATATTGCTTTGTTTGTGTAATTTTGTTTAATGTTTAATGATGGGTGTATTTTAGTTAAGGGATCAGGGATGGAATTTTAGTTTGCATACATTATGTACTGTTTAGGTAATTTATTTATTTGTTTATGTTAATCATTTATGTATTGTGTATTTTTTGTAATTTTGTAAACCATTTTGATCTTATTGGAAAGGCGGTATTAAAAAAAAACCTATGATAAAGGAATTTTAAAAACCGCCAAAATCCTTTAGACTATTCTTCAGGCTTTTCAACTCGCAATAGGATTTTGTCATTATGAAAGTAGCTCCATAGGGATACAAGATGGTGAAATGATAGCTGGAGGAAGCTTGACTAGTTTATTCAGAGGGTTAAATTGCAGAGGAAGACAAGGTAGAGTGGTTCGTATTTCTGGCTCTTTCTGTATAGTCTTTGGGGGTATATAAGTCATGTTGCATAACAAAAGGACTTTACATACCCTAAAAGACCATGGGTATCAATCTCCTGAAATACTAACTCAAGAAAAACAAAATAATTCATAATACTTGTGATTAGTTCACATATATTGTGGCATGTGCATCTAGATGACTTTGACAGGAAAGAAGAAACCCTTAAAAATAAACGAAGTTTGGCTACCAGTCTGAAAAACACCAAACATCAAGACCTAGCAAATGCAAATGAAAACCTTCCAGGGTCAGGAGGTTTTCCCGCGGAAAATGATCTCTAATTAAATGACACCCTGAGGTCTTGCCATTCAGCACAAACCAACACACAGATCACCCAAGGTCACACGTATTATACCCCACTCTTCCATACCAGCATTCTCTGAAGATGCCAGCCACAGATGCTGGTGAAACGTCAAGAACAAACTCTTCCAGAACTTGGCACATAGCCCAAAACCACACCAAAAAAAACTTAATTAATTCTATCTGATACAATTTCTGATTTAGGGAATCTCTGGAAATGATCCACTCTCTCACCACCATATTTACTACCCTCAGCCAGACTTCATGTTCCTGTAAGCAATAGAATCAACTTTTTAACAAACTGTGTTTCCAACTTAAAGTGCAGTTTGATTGAAACAGACAATGGACCTTGTGAGCTTGACAGGACATCCAACCTCTGTAAGCATTTTCTGACAGGCATCCAGAGATTTCTTCTTCAGCTCAGACTGGTCCGGAGTTCAGAGACCTTCAGTATCACATATATTAAATACATGGCCAAGGGATTCAACACTACCAAAGAAGCAACATAGAGAGTGGAAGGAAGGGAGAGAAGTGTCACGCATAGCAGGCTAGCTGGATGTTATGTGAAAAAAGTATGAAAGATTCTTATGCTATGCCACTCTTTAGAAAACAGGAAGTTGGGAAGGAAATATACGAACAAAAGAAGCCAGTACATATTTTCTGTTGGACTCTTAACTTCCATGCACTCTGTGAGTTACTGGTATTCATTAATCCTTTCAAGGTAGCATCTCATGGACGAAATGTTATTGAGAAGCTAAATTTTAAGGGAGATGTGGCAAGTAAACACTCTCTCTCTTATATAACGTTCTATTTTTTTTCCAAACTTAAAAAAATCATTTTTCTTAACATTGTTTATTTGCAGTAATGGGGTTAAATGGCCCTCCCTTATGCTGCTAACTTAATGAGGGCTACTTTGGGGTTAGTTTATGCCTTGCTGCTAGTGCTAGCATGAAGGAGTTAGCAGTCCAGACTTTCTTAAATGTAGAGGAGAAATCACCGATCTTCCTTGTTTCTGCCCTCTCTTGGGTGCTGAGGGAGGCACAGGAAGAAAAAGGAAGGAAAACAGCTTGTTCCACAAAACAACCTGAGACAGAAACATGTGTTTTCCATACTTCAAACAAACATTATTTTTAATTGACACATAAAAACACATGATTTGGATTATTGTAGAGTTTCTAGAACTATGGACTAAGATGAACATGAGTTTGCAAACAATGCACATTTGTGTACTTGCAAAAATGTTTGCATTAAAACTACGTGGCTATGACAGTTCCCCTCTGTCTCTCTCGGGCGGGATACAGACGGGCAAAAAGGGTGTATTCATGACGTCATGAAGGTAGAGCCTTCAGACGGCCTTACCTGAATGCCGCCATGAACACGTCCCCCGCACCCCCAAGCGGAAGAAGCGGCATAAAAAGTGCTGCTTTTCTCTGCTTTTTCCGTTTGATGCGCAGCTGCACGCTCGTCTTGTAAGCGGCTGCACAAGTACGTCCGAATTGCTACGCCGCTAATTTAAGTTGCCCATTTAAAGCTCCGTGTCTGCTGCTCATAATGAGTCGGGTCCTGGAACATGCGCAGATGCAGTCAGGCTTTAATTGCAGCGTCAGCTGCCATGCAGGTGTGTGGAAAGCTGCACACAGCTGCAGCGCATTTTAAGACTCGAACCCTAACCCTAACCTAACCCTAGAACAACTGTACGCATGTGCTGCTTGGAAAGTTTGGACTTTATAAATGAACCCCTACACCACATTCCTGTGCATTTCACCTAACAATAAAAATGCCTAAAACTGTAAATATTTACATATGTACAAGGGGTTGATGGGGATGGCGGGGACAGTGGTGGCACGGCAAGAAGACACTGTGGCTGCGATTGCAGATTCCGCAGGAGCCGGACCAAAGGAGAGGAGGCATCTATGATGCTGGTGACACTGGCAAAGTGCAAGCGGAACAAGGATGCCAACACCAGCTGATCACCAGCTGGCAGGAGACCACCATTGTTCTTGGGCAGAGCGGGGGGGGGAAGTTTTAAAGGGGCTTGGGCACTTTAAAAAGTGCCATAGGCTTTTGCCCCGTTGCTTAGTGCTGCAGCTGTGCAGCTGCGCATCCGCCAGCCGGCAAAGGGAAAAAAGCCGGGTTTGCCGCCCATGAGGAAGCTGCCTCTCTTTTTGCAGCGTCCTCCGAGGCGTGTTTGGAAACTCCAGGTCTGAAACGGACCCAGTGAGGCTCTCACTGCCCCCCATGTGGAAGCCCCATCACCTGAGCCACGCCCCGGGGCAGCGGTCTGAAGGCTCCGTATTCAGCAGAATACACCTCCAAGAATCTTCTCCTGCCCGTCTGTAGCCCGCCTTCTCTTTTTCTCACTGTCACACACACAACTTATTAAACTGGCTTTCACTTCAGGTTTGAGGCTCAAGTGCACAAACAGCCAACTGTAATCAGAGCACTCCTGACAAAAAGCCATCTAACCTCTGTTTAAAAACTCTAAAGAAAGAGACTCCACCACTCTCTGAGACAGCATGTTCCATGCTGAACACCACTTACTGTCAAAAGAGTTCTTCCTAATACTTAAGTGGAATCTGCCCTCCCTCCATAGTTTGAATCCATTGTTCCATGTCTTAATCTCTGGAGGCAGAGAAATTAATCTCGCTCCATCAATATGACACCCCTTCAATATTTGAAAATGGCTATCATGTCACTTTTTAATCTTCTCTTACCCAGGCCAAACATAACCAGCTCTCTAAATGCTCCTCATAGAGCATGGTTTCCAGAACTTTCACGTTTAGTTGCCTCCTTGACAGCTCCAGCTTTCAACAACCTTCTTGAGTTGTGGTCCCCAGAACTGAACACAGGATTCCAGGTGGGGTCTAAACAAAGTGCAGTAGAGTGACTTCCTCAATCTAGACAATGCATCCTATATTACTCCAGATTATACTGGCTTTTTTAGTTGCTGCATCAAACTGTTGACTCCTGTTCAACTTGTCATCTACTAAAACTCCAAGATCCCTTTGCGGTATAGTTCTAAGCCATGTATCCATTCTCTACTGGGCATTTCATTTTTACTGCTGAAGTAAGCCCAAACCTACATTTCTCCTGTTGAAATTCATTCTGTAATTTTGGGCCAACTCCTAATCTGTTAAATTATTTGATTCTGATCCTGTCCTCTGGAGTAATAAGATATCCATCCTAATTTGACATCATCTGCAATTTTATAAAGCATTCCCCTAATCAATCTCCAAATCATTGATAAAAATGTTGAGTAGCACTGGATTCAGTGGCACCTCAGTAGTTACTTTTCCTCATGATGCAAATGAAGTGACAAAAAGACACTCCTGCTGGGCCTGTCAGTTCCTCAGCAGAAGCCACCACAGGACCATGCATCTGGCACTCTGATTCCACAGTGATTGGGGCAGGCACAAACCTCTGGACAATCCTTTTGCCCCATCTGCTGACCCCTTAGAGAAACATCTTAGATAATTTGGAAGACAAGGGCCTGTCCTTTCTTCACTAAGTGTTTCTACAACTTTTATCTTTCTTATAATTTCACTTTTCTTATTTTTAACCTCTGTAGCAGGAGTTCATCAAAAAAACTCTACACTTCAAGCCAGACAGATAGAGGATAGTATTATTTGTGTTTTATTTAAGTAGTCTTTAGTTTCAAACCTGTAAATGGCTGTCTCTGGATTTTGAACTGGCCCCAAAATTAATGGATATTGACATTCAATCAAATTGTGCAATTTTTTAAAAAAGTGTTTTTCTGATGCTTCTGCCTCTACTCTGGGTGTCTATGATATTCTGCTAGATTCTTGGATGTTTAAATTTGTTGTAGCTGGAGTTTGAAGCATTTCTCTCTCAGATGACAAGATAGTGTTGGTGTGAAAAAACTAGAAAGGATTCCCTAACCATTAGTACAGAAAGGAGGAGGAGAATAATTAAAAAAATATATGCTGGAGTCGAGAACTTCTTGTTAATCATAGGCGGTCAGAATGCAAAGTAGGAAACAGACAGAATCAAGGATTGTAAGACAATTTGGCTTAGGATCAAGAAAAGAAAACAGGGTAGTGACTGAGAGAAAGCCAATCCGTTGGCAAGGCCAACAATTTGTTCATTGCAAGCACATTCTTCAAAAACAACAAAAGGTAGATGTATACATGAACATCACCTGATGGATGATAAAGATATCAAATAGATACATAATGAAAAAAAGTAGAAGATGAGAAGCTCTGTTCTCACTGCCAAAATAAGACTGGGAGCAAGCGTAGCATATATCATGAACTACTACTATCAAATATTAGAGTAAAGCCAAAGAAAGAACACTAAACAACCATTGTATCAAAATACAACTCTGAAGAACATCACTAGGAATTTAGATAATGTAAAAAACTAGATTTGCATTATTAATCCTAATTAACCAGAGCCAGAAGAATGCTGGACTGAAGTCATGGGCACTGAAATGGAAGAATGCAAAAAAACAATATTTGCAGCAAAAAGAAAGAGAACTCTGTGGATAACAGATGGAAACTCTTCTAGCCGTTAAGGACGAGGAGAAAATAGTAAAGGGGACCAGAATAGAATACCAATTTCAATGACTTATGTGCAAAGGACAAGAAGGCTATATAGCAATCAATACAGAGAAATGATGAACAGAAAAAAAGAAGATCAAGAAATCAAACAGGAATTTAAAGCAAGAGTGGGATGTTAAAGAAACAATTAAAAAACCAACTACAGTTACAAAGACTATGGAAACAATATGGCTGTACTGATAAATTATGAACAGATGACAGATTCATTCAAAGAAGAGCTATTTGAAGATGAATCTACAAACTTAAAAAGTAAAGTGGAGTTTGTCTCCCTCTGAGACTGGAGAATGTGACTTCCCCAAGGTCAGGTAGTGGGTTTCCATAGCTGATGGGGATTCAAACATGTTCTCCAGAGCATGTAGTCCAAACAATCTAACATTAACCCTGTTGGCTCTCCAATTTAGGGATATCAGGCTTTAAAATACATACACTGGTCTGCAGTAATAGGAAATGCAATAAAAGTTATTGAAAAGTTACTAGATATATAGCTGTCCGCATGGTAAAGAGATGAGAAATAATTTAAATTGACCTCCATTATTGCTGCTGCATTGAATGGCCACTGGCTTAAATCACCATTTAAAGCTTCGTCTTAAATGGCTACCACATAGTGTATAGGGAAAATTTCACTCCCAGCCAGAAGGTCAGGGTGGTGAAGTGAGTGGTTGGGCCGGCAGAGTGGTTGGAGTGGGTTTAAGGTTCTTCATCCATGAGTATCCTACACAGTAGGAAGTTATCTTAGAATATTTTCTTCTTGCATTTGAATATTCTGCTGCTGTCCTTCAGTAAATTTTACAGAGCTGTCTAAAGGGTCAAGCAATGGGATGACTTTACTTCATTGGAGGATGAGACAGATATAGAGCTTGAGAATCCATTTTTTCTGTTCCAGAACTTTCAGACCAAAGAAAGACAGGTGTAAAGGTTGGATAGTGAGAAATGGAATAGAAGTAGTGATAATCACCAGTCCCAAAAAGGGGTTTTCATGGAGACTGTCTCTCTCCACACACTCCACACTGTATGCAGGGCTTGATTTGCATATCTGGACCAGACATGTTTTAAGAGGTCAGAATGACCTTGAACATTAGGAAGTTTCCCATGAGAAAGGCATGTGAAGACATGCTTTCTCATACCAGAATAAAGGTTAAAATTCTGGGTGGCTTATACAGATGTTTTTAAACTGTCATTTTAAATGATTAATTTAAAGATGTGGATTTTTTAAATATGTGGACATTTTATTTGTCCTTTTAAGTGATATATTTTAACCAAGTGTTTTAAGTATGAGTTTGTTAATTGTGTTGTACTCTGCCTTAATCCATGGGGAGAGATGGGTAGAAATAAATGATTGTTGTTGGTGTTGTTATTAGGTGTGCTGATCACCCATCCTCCCCCCCAGCCTTTCCACTACCCTCTTCAACTGGGGACAAAGGCAGTCTCACTGTGATTAAGGTGACGTAAGCTCATGTCTCTTACCTACCACCTGTGTGTTTTTTCTGCTACTTTCCCTAGCATCTATTTAGGTTGTCCTACATTCATACTTTTTTTTTTAAAAAACTATCTATTAAAATTGCCTTTTTAGTTCCCACGGGAAAGTAATCAATTTTTTTGTACTTATGTGGGGATATGAAGTACCTCTTGAAGGACAAACGGCAATAATATCCACCCCCACATGTCCAGTTTGTGATTATATGAGCACCCACCAGATCATTGTCAAATTGCTCAGAGTTTCTCCATTCGTATCAACCCAGAAGCTATCTGAGCCTACCCTACTTTCTGTCCATTCCTCTGCAGGACTGGTTAATCCTCTCTAAACCCTAAGCTCTGCTATCCAATTTCCATAAAATCATTTGGTTAGCCTTGTATGGGATTTCAGATGCAATGCTATGTGTGTTTCTGTGCTCTTTTGCATATTTCAGGATAAATGTGAGTCCTACTGCAATTCAGACTGTATACACAGGTGATGAAATGGATAACTTTGTTACCCATCCTCTAGGCCTCCTCTGAGCTAAACCGTTCCCTAATATTTAAGGAGGCATTGACACAGTGAAGAGGACTCCCAAGTCTCCCCACCTTTTTGGTAAGAAGAGCGAGATGGCTCAGACAGAGAGCTTATCACATTTGGCTCCTTCCGTTCCGTCTGAGCACGGAAGGAAGAGCAGGGACGAGTGCAGAACGAAGTGGGAGACGATTTTACCGCACGCACCCATCCTCATTCGTTCGTTCCCCTCTTGGTTCTTAATCTGTTCCAGAGGGGGAAATTTTTGAGAATGTTCTGAAAAAATTGTAATGCAGGGTATGGATGAGAAAGAGTAGAAATAAAATAAAATAATATAAAAGTGCAAAAAAACAGTATCCATGTAGTACAACACAGAGTGATTACAATTAATATTGAGAAGAAAGCTGCCCCAAGTGACAGACCTTCTCCTGATTTGCCCTCTGCATAGGAGAAATTCAGAAGGAGAAAAGAGTGGGAGGATGATGTTGTTTTATGACTTCAAGTGTTTCTTGCGGTTTTTTTGGCAAAAATTGTTCAGGGGAGGGAGGGGTTGATTTTGCCTCCCTCTAACACTAAGAAATGTGATTCCCCAACCCAGTGGATTCCATGGCTGAGAAGGTTTCAAAAACGGCGCAAAGTCATAAGTGCTCAAGCCCTAAATTTACACCAACTTTCCAAAGCAGCTACCTCATTTTAGGTTTAACAGGGCAAGATAGGTTTGTTTTTGAGATTCACCTCTAATCTGCCAAGAGAGAAAAGGGCCAGGCTCTGAGATCTGGACACTAGCTTCCATGATTTGGACTGGTGAACATGCAAACGTCTCACTGCAAATGTTAAGCTTGTGAATAGAGTCATAAGCATCACAGTTGTTTGCAAACAATTCACAAACCGAAAGGTAGGATAAATTGGCATGATTAGGTTTTTTGCTCTGAATAAATCAATTCAGCTACTGGCAGAGCTTTTAAACTGCTGCCTAAATTTTCTCATTGTATACACCTTTTTTTTTTTTAGATTTAGCTTTATTCTTACATATCACCATTCCAGTTTCAACACCCTGTTTAAAGATTCCTTAAAAATGGGGAAACATCCTCAACTATGCTATGATCTGTAATGCTGAAATGAGATTCTAATTCCTAAACTTGAGATTCCAAGGTTCCAATCATAACATTCTTTTAAAAACTCAGATGCAGAAAGAAACTGTTACATTTTAAGGTCATCTGTTTTCTAAGGTACTCCATTAGTCTGTGATTATTGAAAATTACCACTGAGAAAGCTGCTGTTCCATTCACCTTCTGTAAACCATAGCAAGCAGGTGTGAACTGTTCTGTGTCTGTTTGGCATTCATTCCTTGCAATATAGATTGGATGCTGTTAACCTGAGGCAAAGCCCTCCATTTTATTCATGTTCTAGTGGAAAGCTCCTTATTTGATTACAAGCATTAGTTTCACCTCTGCTGGAAAATTGCATTAATGCCCTTTGTTTAATTTACAGAAGTGAGTTGAAGTAAGATAAAGTCCAGCCCACAGACATTTCAAATTGTAAGTGAGGTCCAGAGCCATCAAAATAAATCAAGTCTTAGGAACTGGTTTGAAATGGTAATTTAATAATGGGTGACAGAATATATTTGAATTGGATGCCATTGGCCAGAATCCTATGATAAACAGCTGGCATAAGTCAGACTTACACCATCACAACCCACTTTTCTGGTCTTTGCATAGAGTAGGAAAGATGAGCAAACAAACCAATTAATGGTGATCTAAACTGGCAACACTGGATCATTTAATAAGATCCTCTTTCCAACTAACCACCTACAGACATCTAATGGGGACACAGGACGGCTCTTAGTGGCTATTCCCAGACTTTGGAACTCCTTCTCAGAGAGGCTAATCTGGTGTCCGCTATATGCAGACTTGTTTGTTCTGGCAAGCTTTTGACAGATGTTCATCAGTGGCAAAGAGGTCTTTCAGAGGTGCTGAACTATTGTTTCTTTGTATGGTCTTGTTTTAAATTGCTGTAGTCAAGTTATTGATTCATTCTTACTTTGTATGATATGAATTTTAAAGTTGTATCTTAAAACTTGGTGAGTCCCTGGACTGGAGAAAAGTGGGAAAGATGAAGAATGAATGAAATGTCTTTCGGTTTCGAACATGTTCACAATAAATATAATCATAATATAAAATTTCTTTATACCCGCCCTTCCAAATAGATCAGAGCGGGCTACATAATGCACCTTAGTGCCAGCACGTATACAATTTAAAAACAGCATTAATAAACAACAAAAGTTCATAAAAACCAATAAAAGACCCCTTACCCAACCTCCCGGCCACGAGAGCGGAGGGGAGGCCCACAGGATGTTTAGTCGGGAATGCCTGATAAATAGACGGTTTAAAGTCCTTCCTAAAATTTGGGCCAGGGTCGGTAGTTAGATGAGTGGAGCTCTTCTGGGCAGCGTGTTCCCAAACGTGCTGGGGACAGCTGTGGAGACGGATCTTCTGGCCGTGCGGCCAACTTGCCCAGCACCTTCAGGAGTTGTGCCCCGATGTTCTGAGGGTGCGAGGCGGAATGTACGGTGAGCGAGCGTCTTCAGGAATCCTGGGCCAAGCCATTTAGGGCTTATATAGGTGATACCCACACCTTATATTGAGCCGGACGCGAATAGGGCAGCCAATGGAGATCTTTAAGCACCGGTTGTAATTGGCTGGTCCTGGGAGCACCAGTGACCAGGCGTGCTGCTGCAATGTTCTGCACTACTTGCCGCTTCGAGTTAGTTGGTATAATGGGTTGCCCCTGTAGATGTGCGTTTGCAGACATCCAATCTCGAAGTTACCAGAGCATGACAACAGTTTCCAAGGTCCCTTTGGGCCCTGATGGGGCGCAGCTGGCGAATCTCCAGCCGGAGCTGATAACAGGGATCTATTGGACCGTCGAATTCACATGAGCGGTCATGTGGGAGGGACGAGGTCAAGAAAGCACCCCCCGCTGCGCACGGAGTCCTTCACGGGGAGCGTGACCCCATTCAGGGACAGGTGGAACCACCGCCATTCCTTGGACCAGGGGGACCTATCACTAGTTACCTCCGTTTTCTCTCGATTAAGTTTGTTTGAGTCGGTTTCCCTCATCCAGCCCATATTACTGACTCCAGACAGTTCCCACGAGAGAGAGACGCCATCCCCCGTCACTGCATCAGTGGTAACATAGAGAAAATGATTTGGGTTGTCATCAGCGTCTGATACCCCGCGCCCCATGTCTCCGGATTGATTCTCAGCGGTTTCATGTAAAATGTTAAATAGCATGGTGGACGAAGAATTGCTCCTTGAGGGACCCCAGGTTTTAAGGGCCCGCCTCGCTGGAGCAACACGTCCCCCATATGCCCCATCTGGGACTCCTGGAGAGGTAGGAACGGAACCACTGGGGAGCACAGTGCCCCCACTTCCCACCTCGGCCAGGCGCCCCAGAGGATTCCCATGGTCTATTGGTATCGAAAGCCGCTGTGCGATGTCCAAGGCACCAACAGGGACACGCTTCCCCTGTCGCTGCCCAGAGGCGATCATCGCCCAAGGCGACCATTGCCGTCTCAACCCCCGTGACCCGCCCTGGAAGCCAGTTTCGAAAGGTCCAGAAATCGCTTCATCCAAGACCCGCCTGACGACTGGATCGCCACCGCCTCTCGATCACCTTCCCCAAGAATGGTAGCAAGCGAAACAGGCCGATTAATTATTATGTACCATGGCGGGTCGAGGGTCGAGTGAGGGCTTCTTTCGGTCGGTCTTCCAATGGGCCCTTTAAGATCGATGAACTCGCCCCCCTCACTCAGAGAGGGTGTTAATTATCCGCGTTTTAACTAAGTTCGTTACCACCGCGGTCCCCCTGGGCCGCTAACCACGAGGGGCAGGGATCAAGAGAGCAGGTTGTTTCCGCCGCACATCCGCGGATTCTTGTCCACATATAACGTCTTTCTATAACACTAATTTACATGAACAAAAGTGTGTGTGGGGGAAGGGTATTTGAATGTGAATTTTACTACACATGTGTCTTTGGTCTGCTGTCCCTCCCCCCAAAAACATTCCAAGTTGCTAGCTCAGTTTAATCCTCTGATTTCAAGAATAAATGGGGAATGGTCTCTCCTTGGACGACGGACGCCGATAGCCATCTCCCTCCACTACATAAGTTAAAAGGCAGGAATTGTACCTGAAGTGTATGTTGTGAGAACGTTGAATAAGTTGTACTCCTTCCTCTTCATTGCATTAGTTCTATGAGTGAAGGGATATTGCGTCTGACCAATATGGTTGGGTTGATAGCTTATTTTGAAGAAAACATTTGGGTAGGCGAGGACGGAGGGCAGAGGTTTTATCTGAACACCGGAGATTTTGGACCAACATCTCCAAGCTCCAAATACCATGTAAGTACCAGACTATGTTTACAGTACAGACTAGTTGGACACTGGCCAATGTGAGGCAGCTTGCTTTGTTCTAACTTTACATTAAAGAAAACAAAGCACATAAAACTGGAAAAGAAAAAAAAACACCTGTCACAACACTTAATTACCACCACTAAGTTTCTTTTAGGACAGCCCCCTGGGCCTTTCATCCCACTGCTGCCACCACTTTAATAGTCACGAGCACCGGACGTGTAACAGTATGATTGGCTAAGTAATTGTGGATCCTGCCCTCTTTGTGATGTCCACTTTACCCCCAAATATGGTTTTTTTTTCAAAAATGTTAGTAGTGTGTAAGTATCAGGTTCCAGACAAGTCTTTTTTTAAAAAAAACAATAAAACTTATTTAAACAGTTTTTAACAATGGTTTACTTTTACTGCTTTGTAACTTGTAATGTTATGGTTTCTTTTACACCACATTCTTTCTAGAGGAAAAATTGGTTATTTTTACTTAAAAACTCACACCGTTTTGTATACGTTCCCTCTTTCAAAAACTTATTCTGTACCCTTAGCCAAGTAGGCTAACAAACTCCACAGGCTATCCCACTCCACACTCTCTCTCGCAGCGTTCTGGATTAATAAACAACGCATAATAATAATAATAATATAATATTAATATACTAATCTTTATTTATTTATTTATATTTATGTATTTTTACCCTGCTTCAGCCCTAAAGGCTATCCCAAGGAGACAGTGCCCTCCCTCGAAATGTCATCCTTGGCCTTGTGAGGGAGAGAGCAGGCCGCCACAATAGAGGACAGTGACCCTCCTCCGTAACTGTCATCCTTGGGCCTTTGCGGGATGGAGGCTGGCCCGGCCACAAGAGACAGTGCCCTCCCTCCGTAAACTGTCATCCTTGGGCCTGTGAGGGGGGGAGAGACACAGGCCGGCGGAAGAGACACTGCCCTCCCTCTTTAACTGTCATCCTTGGGCCTTTGTGAGGGATGAGAGCCGCGGCCACAAGAGACAGTTGCCCTCATCTAACCTGTCATCCTTGGCTTGTGGTGAGGGGGGAGAACAGCCGGCCACAGCGACAGTGCCCTCCCTCCGTAACGTGTCATCCTTGGGCCTTGGGTGAGGGAGAGAGCAGGCTGGCCACAAGAGACAGTGGCCCGCCCTCCGGAAAGGTCCTCCGGGGGCCGGTGAGGGACGAGAGCAGGCTGGCAAAGACGACAGTGGCCCTCCCTCTGGAACACGGTTCATCCTTGGGCCTGTGAGGGGGGAGAAACAGGGCCGGCCACAAGAGACAGAGCCCTCCCTCCGTAAATGTCATCCTTGGCCTGTGAGGGATAGAGCCAGTGACGGCCACAAGAGAAAGTTGCCAACCCTCCAGTAACTGTCACACTTGGGGATGTGAGGGCGAGGGAGAGTCCAGTTCCGGAAACACGAGACAGTGCCCCTCACTCCGTAACTGTCACCTTGGGTCTGTGAGGGGGGAGAACAGGACGGCCTGAAGAGGAAACTTCCCTCCTACGCTAACTGTACTCCTTGGCCCTGTGAGGGACGAGAGCAGGCCGGCCACAAGAGCAGTGCCCTCCCTCCGTAACTGTTCCTTGGGCCTTGTGAGGGGGGAGAACAGGACGGCCGCCTGAAGAGACACTGCCCCTCCCTCCGTAACTGTCACCTGGGCCTGTGGGAAGAGAACAGGCTGGCCTCAAGAGACAGGAATTCTTGACTGTTATATTATATTTAACTGTTTAAAATGTATATTCCCTTTGAACTTGGAAACCGCTTTTGATTCCCAGGAAAAAAGCGCGTTATTGGTGGGTATAGAATAAAAATATTAGTTTCTTATCACAGGGATTAATACCTAATAAGAATTATAGGGATTCATCACTATTGGACTAGGCTTCTAAATGTCACTTTCTAAGCTTGAGTCTTCGCTAAAAATGTGCCTTGGACATAACTGAATACCTGGGTTTAGAACACTACTAATCCGTCGAGGATACTATTTCCACGGGACTGCTTAGCTGACTCCTGTTGCATGATCCATAACCTAAAACTGCAAATCCCAGAATGCAACAGGAGGCAGCTAGAGCAGTCAAAGTGGAATAGTAGCACTATAAGAGTATAGTGTGATAAACACCCCTGTCTGACTCTCCCTCTCAGCAACATCCCTATTTATCTTCTCCCATCTTCACTGTGATTGGCTGGCACCAGCTCTCTTCCTATTGGTTGTTACTAGGCTGGACCATCTCTGTCAGCTCTCCACCCAAACCCATACAATAACAATGTTCAGTGGTTTCCAAAAGAGTGACAAAATATAAGCATTGTTTCAAACAAAATTGGATGGAAAGGAACAATCTTTATTGCATACTTAAAGCAAAGTAAGGAATGGGCCAGTCTCAATTCCCTCTGGACATAGTTCCATAATGAAGGTGAAAAATCCATGTACAGAGCCTGCCAACCTAGCCTCTCTAAGTGGCTATACATATAAAAGGGCTTCCAATAACAATCTTAAGTTACAGATAGGTTTATATGGAAGAATGTGGTTCTTCAGAAATTCTGCCTTCTATCATGCTTGACAAAAGTCTAGTAACCACATTGTCAGTTCTGAACACTTCTCAAAGACAGCATCATGTAGTCATGAATCATTTTGGACAGATCTTATGAATTAGCACATGCATAAATTTCATAGACTAGAAAGAGCTGATCTGTCCATCTCTAACCAGGTTTTGACAATTCAAAGGTGTATTTAATTAAGTGAAAATTATTTTAAGTGGCTTTCATCTAATTGGAACACCCTTTGGCAATTATCCCCACAGTATTAAATCATGGCTCGGAGTTTAGGGGGAAACGTATTAATAAAGTTCAGACATTTATTAGAACTGGTTAAGGCACTTTCTAGTTCTAATAAAGTCTCTCTCTCATATATATATATATATATATATATATATATATATATATATATTTGAATAAAATATACAATTCAGGACAACACAGTATCACAAGACTTATAGACACATACATAACAATTACTCTTGGGGGGGGGAACATGTTACACTAAATATTACATTTTCCCTATCTACAAAACCTCCTGCCTTTTCATTTTCATCTGTTCTTTGTTACTATACGCCTTCTCCCAATAAATAAGAAAAAAAATAACCATTTTACCACATAATTTTACAACCAGTCTCAGCTTTTCATTAAGAAATTAATCACTATAACATGAACTCTGTCCCTGCCAAATTAATAAATTTGCAAAGAAAACAACTCCATAATTTCTGGTTAAAATTAATCATTTTTACTTGAAATTGTTCATTTTATATCTCTTAGCACAGGACTGGGCAAAGTGTGACCCACACACAACCTCTTTTTTGGGATACCCCCAACACACCAGGGAAAAAAAATAATTAAAAGCAACAATAAGAAAACAAATTACACCAGATTTTCCTGTTTATGCTGCTAGAATATGCATTTGCCTCAACTCAGCCAGCTGCTCACCAATAATTATACCTGACCTCAGTATGTACCATTTTAGAAGATATGGTCTACATGTACTGAAAGGATACCAGTTTATGAGTGACCCCCACATTTAATTCAGTATGGAAGTGTGATTCAGTCAATATTGTGTCCACACAGTAATCAAACTCAGGTTGCTCTGGCATGCAAGACCACCTGCCAAGGTGACTTTTTTCTGCAGAGAAGAAGATGACTTTGTGCAACATCTTTATTACACTTTTTAACCTATTTTCCTAATTTACTTTGCACATATTCTACCACTGAAATGGGCATCTGAACCTAATCACTATCCATCAATGGTTACATCTGCTGCCTGGTGTGTTATCCTTTGTGAAGCTGCACAAGAAACACAATCCACATCTCCTGAAAGACAACCAGTTCATCCATGACTTTACCTGTTCCTCTTATTTCTGATGTTGAACCTTACCTTTTGAATGCATAAGATCTTTCCTGCCTCATTGTTGCTCTGTGGTTTTTCCCCTATTCTTTCTGACCCAACAATTGTATCTCTCCAAGATAGGATGACACATTTTCTCCAAGACTTCAAGTTGTCCAGGAGCAATAGGCAAGTAAATGCCTTCATCTCAATGATATCACAAGGTAACCATACTTTGATCTGGGTACATTTTCTCTTGTTCAATATCCTGAATACATCCAGGACAACTAAACACTGGGCTCAAGGTGTTGCTGGAGAAATGGGGGGGGGGGGGGGTTGAGCTAATTTTCTATAACTGATCAGGTTATGTAATACTGCAATAGGTATCTCAAGAGGTCTCTGTGATAATGTTGTTGCACCACACATCAGTTGCCGAAAAATAACTGAATTCATCCCCACTATTTTGCCTATTCTCCAGCAATGCAGAAATGACTACATTGGGGACACTGAGGTACTTATAAAGTGAGTTTTCTGGAGTTTTGGTCACTGTGTAGTTGGAAGAGAATTCAGACTTTGCAGCAATCAAACAACCGAGTAGTATGAATATGACTTACACTATTGTAATTTACTGACAGGATGCCAGACAATTTATAGGTAGATCACAGAATCATAGTTAGAAGAGTACACAAGGACCATCCAGTCTAACCCCCCTGTCATGCAGGAACTCACAATCAAAGCACTCCTAGCAGATGGCCATCCAGCCTCTGTTTAAAGACCCCCAAAGAAAGAAAGCCCACCAGTTTCTGAGGAAGTGTGTTGCACTCTCGAACAGCTCTGTCAGGCTGTTCCTCCTAATGTTTAGGTGGAATCTCTTTTCCTATAGCTTTCATCCATTGTTCCATGTCCTATTATCTGGAGCAGGGGTCGGCAACCCCCGGCCCACGGGCCTGATGCAGCCCACGGAGGCACCAGGACTGGCCCTTGCTCGCTCTTGCCACTGCCGATTGCCTCCGCTCCGGGCGCCATTTTGCTCTTTAAAAAGCGGCGCCCATCTAAGAGGCCCAGTGTGCTCGCTGGAGCCCTGTTTGAGGGCTCCAGGGCTGCACCGGGCCTCCAAATGGGCGCCGCCCTCCTCCCTTCTCCCTCCTAGCTCTGCCCTCAGCCCTCCTCCTCCTCCCTATAAATGGAAGAGCGGAGGGAAAGGAGGAGGAGGCAGAGAGCGAGAGCCAGACCCACAGCCACGCGAGAGGTTGGTTCATTGGGGGAGGGGGGTTATTGAAAGCTACATCTACTACCTGTGCCTTTCTGGGTTGAGAGAATGTGCATGCATTTTCCTTGTTTTGTGGCCTTCTAGTAGCTTCCATGCTCGTAAATATTGTTGTTATTATGCTTATCTCTTGGTATTCTCTTTGCAAAATCCCTCCACATGGGCTGGCTTGCTCCTTTCTGGGTTGAGAGAGTGTGCATGCATTTTCCTTGTTTTGTGGCCTTCTAGTAGCTTCCATGC
>NC_056524.1:121587285-121590436 GCF_019175285.1 Sceloporus undulatus
CTGCAAATATTGTTGTTATTATGCTTATCCCTTGGTATTCTCTTTGCAAAATCCCTCCACATGGGCTGGCTTGCTCCTTTCTGGGTTGAGAGAGTGTACATGTATTTTCCTTGTTTTGTGGTCTTCTAGTAGCTTCCATGCCTGCAAAATATTGTTATTATTATGCTTATCCTTTGGTATTCTCTTTGCAAAATCCCTCCACATGGCCTGCTTGCTCCTTTCTGGGTTGAGAGAGTGTGCATGCATTTCCCCTGTTTTGTGGTCTTCTGGTAGCTTCCATGCTTGCAAATATTGTTATTATTATGCTTATCATTTGGTATTCTCTTTGCAAAATCCCTCCACATGGCCTGCTTGCTCCTTTGTGGTTTGAGACAATGTGCATGCATTTCCCCTGTTTTGTGGCCTTCTGGTAGCTTCCATGCTTGCAAATATTGTTATTATTATGCTTATTTAATTTTTTAGAAAATTATTTAATTATTTCTTTTTGGGCTTTGGCCAAAGGAAGGGACCGAGGAGGAGAGGCCAGGCACACGCCTCCTTCTCCTTGCGGGGCTTTGGTGGAAGCTCCACCCCAGCATGCGGCTCTGCCCCCAGAGGGTGGAAGTTCCACCCTGGCATGTGGCTCCGCCCCGGAGGGTGGAAGCTCCACCCCCCCGGCTTTGGCCCCCCAGTTGTCTGAGGGACAGCAACCCGGCCCCTGGCTCAAAAAGGTTGCCTACCCCGATCTGGAGCATCAGAAAACAAACTTGCTCCATCCTCAATATACCTCTTCAAATACTTAAAGAGGGCTATCATATCATATCACCTCTTAACTCTCTCTTCTTCAAGCTAAACAAACCCAGCTCCCTAAGATTAGACAGGCAAGTTTATATTTGCTATATTTGTTAAGGTTGTGATACCTATCCACGAGTCTCTTGATGCTCATCTAATTATGAGAGAGAAAGCAAGAGGGAGAGAGAGAGAGAGAGAGAGAGATAGCATATTTGTAACAGATTGAAAGGGAGGGGGCATTGAAATCTGCAAACACCTGGACAACTTCAACAGGAAAGAAGAAACCCTGAAAGTAAACAAAGTATGACTACCAGTTCTGAAAATGGATTGCTAATTAAATGGCCACACATATCCTCCCACTCTGAGGCCTTGCTATTCAACAACAGATTAACATGTAAATCACTTCTTCCCAGTCAAGGGCCACACAGTACATATATACCCCACTCACTTCCAGGCCACCACTCTCTGAAGATGCTAGCCACAGATGCAAGCAAAACATCAGGAATAAATTCTTCCAGAACATGGCCACATAGCCAAAAAAACCTACAAAAAACTATGGATGCCAGTAGTGAAAGCCTTCAAATTAAGATCCACAATATTGAGCCACTATTATAAATGATGGATTTCTGGCTATATTTTGAATTGTATAAAAACAACAACACAATTTTTTTTTTCATTTACAAATCCTGAAGTGTTTTCAATTAGTCTAGAGTTGACTTAACTGGTAATATGTCTGTGGTGCTATCACAGGAGTGGAATATTATTTATATTTTTGTAATAGCTTCTAATAAACAGTCCTCAGCAAAACAAAGTTGTACTGTCCTGAGTACAGAAGTCTTGCAGTTCTTGTGCCTGTATTTTCCTACTGTATTTCTTAACAAGAAATGAGATGCATTGACACTTCACATATTATGTTGTGTGGTAGCGTTTAGAATCCTGGGCTTCAGATGAAGGCTCACAGCCAGCAAAAAACAAAGTGAGGATTTGGAATCAGAAAATTGTTATTTATATGTTTTTTATTGCCAAAAAGGGAAGATGTGTATCTGGGACTTTCTGCCTCTTGTGCCAAACTATTATGCTTGGCTTTACTATACACGTTAATGCTATTCACATTGATGCACTTGAGTGGATGCAAATAGAACTAGGAACAATATTCCAAAAAAGGCAACTTGTCATTACAGTTTCCCTCCTTGTTATGCTGACATAGAGTAACAGGGATACTTCTTCAGAAGAGGGAAAGCTGTGCAAAAGAACTATAGTTATCTCTTAGAGTAACATGTTACAGAAAGGCCTAAATATCCTAAAGTCATCATAGTCTGTCTGATCTTAGAAAGTAAGTAGGTCCAGCCCTGGTTAATACTTGAATGACAGACCAGCAATGAATAGCAGGTACTGTGGGCTATATTTCTGAGGAATGAACAGGTAAAATCACTTCTGAGTTTTCCTTGTTTAAGAAAACTCTGTGAAATTAAAGGATGTCACCATAAGTTGATAGAGGAATTGAAGGCACATACACATGCAATATGTTACAGGTAATGTTATTATTTGTTACATATTATTTCTAGAGGTTGGTTGCTAATGCTATTTGCTGCTTTACCACAGGCAGAAAGAAGTCTCATCCCAGCCCAGTGAGCACATATATACTTGCAGTCCTGGTCATGAGTCTTACTAAGTGATGCTGGGGTAATCAATATCTGCCAACCTAACCTACTTAACTGAGTTCATGGTACCCACTCAATAATTAAGCTCACAGGAACTCAATAATTGAATCACCACCTACTTTCTAGGAGGAAATTTCAACAGTGAATAATTCTAGGCTTGATGGCAATAGCTCATCAGTGAACCACTATTCACCCTGACCCATGTGTGCAGCATCCATCTACAATGACAGATATGTGGTTTCACAAGGGCAGCCACATCTGTGTGGTTTTCCTGCCACCTGGGAAGAGAGTAGAACCAAATATCCCTTGAGCTGGGCTTGGACTTTACAGGCCTCACTTCCAATATTCCATAAAGGGGACCATCCTTATCCCTTGGAAACGCACTCTTCTGCAACTTGGATCTGGATCCCATACCAAACATAATATGGGAGGACCTAATCTCTTATGAATGAAGGTAGAGCAACATCAGGCTGGCTTAAATAGACCACCTTCTAACTGGACTGATGGTTTTGTCCTGGCTCCTCCAGTCCTGCCCATCACCCAATGGTCCCAATTTCTATTGGCTACTTTTCTTGCTCTTCTGCAATGCTCATAATAATAATAATAATAATAATAATAATAATAATAATAATAATAATAATAATAATAAGCCACCCAATCTCTCGGGATCCAGGCGACTTTTAAGTCCTAGCCTCGGTTGCCATGGTGTTCTCCAGCTG
>NC_056524.1:121590446-121689088 GCF_019175285.1 Sceloporus undulatus
ACCCTCGTTGGAATTTGGGCAGGAGACGGGAGGAGAGCGCTGGGTCCCCCTTCCCTCTCATGGCTTTATTTGTTACAAAAGCAGTTATCTTTATTGAGGATGGAAGATCTAGCTAAAAATCAATTATACATGTCAACAGCACTTCCAATATGCTAATAAACCTAG
The DNA here is from genome assembly GCF_019175285.1 of Sceloporus undulatus. Taxonomy (NCBI): domain Eukaryota; kingdom Metazoa; phylum Chordata; class Lepidosauria; order Squamata; family Phrynosomatidae; genus Sceloporus; species Sceloporus undulatus. The sequence continues at coordinate 121,590,612 of NC_056524.1, forward strand.
CAAAAGGCTAGTCAATAGGTTAAGGAAAAGGAAAGAAAATAAAGTTATAAATGAAATTCATCTCAGGCCTAAAATAAAATAAAAATTATTCCTTAATTCATTGAAGTTTGGGTTTGGATGCATACACAGTCCACCATGTTTGCAGTAGTGAATTAGGATTATCACTTTTTTCTTTCTGATATGCTCCTTGTCTTCATCAGCTTCATAGCAAGCAAATGTAAGTCAGTTTGTACCATATTGTACATACTGAATTTGACCAGATACCAGATACTGAAGTCTATTTCAGTTCATTTGAAGAAATGAAGAAATATCTCTGTAGTCAGGATAACAATTTAATGTGAAAGGAAGCAAAACTGACAGATTTTCTCCATCCCATATTTCTCATGCAGAAGCATTCATCCTGTAGCTGTTGTTATACTATACCCTATAAATAGTTTGAAAAATACTGCCTAAGCAGTGGGTTCTAGGTTGTGCTGGCCAAAACTAAACAGAAAACTATTTTGAACACAGAAATTACATTTTGCACATTTCATAATTCTCATTTCTTCCTTGTTCATTCGCCTGGATATGTTCACAAACAATCTGCAGGAATGTAAATTGCATAATTGTTCAGGAGAAAAGAGAAAGAACAACCTGTTGGCTGCTGATATTATCATAATTCATCAAGAATTTTGTTGAGATGCTGATAATGGGACATTTCCATTCTTGTTTCTGGTCTGCAGTTCATTTGAATGCTTTTGATATTCAAATGGTTAATTGCAACTTTCCTGTATGTCAGGGTCTCTTTCCATAGCTTCTCTGTTACTGTTTTATGTATGAAAAGAGTTCTTTTGTGACCTATTAATTAACTTCTCTCCAAGTCTCTCTCAGCAGCTACTCAACTTTTTACCCATGGAACAAGAAAGTACATTATCACTCCTGGGGTCTCTCACAATTGATTCTTTCAGAGTTTTGAGTGATCTTTCTCCAGTTGGGATAGTGATGTGTATGCATGACAGAAATCCCTCGGAACACACATGTACCAAAAGCTGGTAAAATCCTGCCTAAAACCCCAAGTACATTTCTGTCCAAGATTCCTGTGGTGAGCCCTGAACTCTGAAATCTCTATAACTTTATTTCCATTTGCCTAACAATGTTTGGACAAGACAGACTGAAATTAATAAAAATTCTACAGGTAAAAAGGAAAAAAAGATGCAGAAAGAGGTACTATAGCCAATTCTACAGCATAATTCACCACTTCTTATGGGAGGTGACATTTTGCTATAGTTCAGTTCCCCAACACTTTGGGGACTTGTGCATTGTGCTGCCATGGCTTTTTGGAGTTTCAGTGGCATGGCACATCTAAACACCATGCCACTGAAATGCCATGCGGTCAGCTGTGTGGCTTCCTGGTGACAGTGTCAGAGTGCGTGAGATCTAAATGCTGTGCCCAGACGCCACCCCCAACCCGGCACTTAATGCTGGTCTGCTTTACACCAAAATCACTTAAGAGTTTCCATGTGGTTTCAGATCAGTGCAAATAAGTCTTAAGGTTTCCATTCATACAGATGGTCTACAAGGTTGGGCTTTCTCGTTTTTCTTACATTTTTGCAATGAACTGACAATCACTCTATTTTCCCACTTTATCCTTCAACATACTTGTAAGGTAGGTCAGAAGGGAATGTGACTGTCCAAAGGCTATCCATAAATGTTATTTCTCAATGTAGACTTGAGTCTGCATGTCCCTAGAATCTGCCCAACTTCTACCTATACATCAAGTAAGAGACTAGTGCTTGCTAACAGACAAGTTCTTACAGGAAGGGGCAGAAATACCACTAAAGTCCACACTAAAATTAAATAAATAAAGGGAACATTTTAGATGAAACAGATATGCAATGGCTTAGTGGTTAAGATGCCAGTTCTGACTGTCGTTAAGGTTGAAGGTTGACAGTTTGAGGCTCAAGTGCTGCATGATGGGTTGTGCTCCCATCATTAGTCCCTACTCCTGCCAGCCTAGCAGTTTGAAAGCATACACATGTAATTAGATAAACAGGTACCACTTCAGTGGAAAGGTACAAGCGTTCCATGAAGTCATGCTGGCCACATGACCACTGGAGTTGTTTACTGACAATGCTGTCTCTTTGGCTTAGTAATGGAGATGAGCACAGCCCCCTACAAACAGTTATGACTAGACATTCATGTCATGGAAAACCTTTCCCTTTACCATTTTAAATGGAAAACTGGATGAAAGTCAAAGAATACTGAGAAGATTAGGAAGCACATATGTGTGTCAAATGTCTCCCAGGGCTTTTGCATGACTATAACCTACCATGAAATCACAAAATTGGAGAGCTATACTCTAATGAAAGTAACAGCTTTCATTTGAAAAGAAATGAAATAATATTTAAATGTTCCAGTAGAATTCTATATGAACTGAAATAATTTTGATGGGAAAGCTATATTTTTAAAGGAATGGGAGTAATAATGTATGGTTTTAAAACAATCTTTTCAATAGAGGTGATGTCTGAACGTAAGTCCAAATCTAGCACTTTGAACAGAGCAGTGTGTCAGGTTTATGTGAAGCTTACACATGAACTTTCTTAAACCACATAAGAGAGGAGATGCACTTCAGTTGGGAAAATATTTTTTCTCCTCATAGTTATCTTTATTGCTCCCATAATTATTTTAGACATAACTGTGCTTGGTCTGAGTAACACTTTTGTATTTATAAAGTGCATTTCAGCACTTAGATGAGTTTGCAGATTGGCTGCCTGCAGCTACTTCACTTTGAGAACAAAATTAATTGCATGTATGTCAGCAGATGCTGCAAATAAGCATAGTAGATGGCAGTAATAAATCTAAGCTACCCTACCAAACACTATCATATTTAACATGCACCCATCTTCAGTTTTCCCTTCCTAAGCATCTTAACTCACAGCATTATATGTGATCAGAGTTTACAATGAGTATATTTGACTCAGTACATGTAGCTTCCCTCTCAGACTCTGAACATCATTCTTTAACTCTCACAAAAATGTATTGCAAAACCAATGTATTATTTTATTTGCTACATGTATTTCATTTATGTATTCAACTTGTCTTAAACTATTGGTCTAAGAAGCTCAAGGCAATGTATTTGGTTTTCCTCCTTCTACCCTTTGTTCTCATGACAACTCTGCTAGATTAGTCAGGTACAGGGAGAGTATTTGATCCATGGTTCCTGTAAAGGGAGAAGCTGGACAAACCTGGTAGAGCCAGCAAATCACAGAAACTGTAATGTTGTGGGGGTGGCCCAACTACGGGATCCAAGAAGTGATCCTAAGGGTAAACAGGCAAGGTAAGTGATAGGAGCCCAAGAGCCTAAGAGCTGAAACTGTAGGACCTGGATCGGAGTTCCATTGCAGTTATCCAATGAGCTTCATGGTCATGAGGGGTTTGCAATCAATCTTAGTCCAAGACATTAGCCAAAACACCATGGTAAAAAGAAATTATAAATGTCATAAATATTAAACACAAACCATGCTACAATATTACTGCCATGCACCAACAGGAAATTATGACCTGAATGTGGTCCTCATCATTGAAGCCATGAAAGGAATAGCACACAACACCTTCTCTTTCTGAAGCAAATTAGCTCTCTCCCACCTATGTCCTCGATCCACTTCAAGGGCAAATTTGCTTGTGGCCTGAGTATTTGGCTTAATTTCCTGGTGCTTTCTCCCAATACTTCCTGAGATCAACATCTTGGCAGGACTGAACAGCCTTTTGATACTTCCTTAAGAAAGCTCAAGGGGAGGTGGGCAGAATAAGCAGGAAGGAAGCCAAAATGAACATATCCATTTCTATCTGCTCTGTATATGAAAACAAAATGTTCCATTCTAGACCTCTGTTTCCCAGGACGTATTCTCATTTCAGTTATTTGGAAATGTCTCCTTAAGTTGACAAATGTTAAAATATAACTGGTAAGCACCATTTTTTAATATATGAAAGATCACATACTTCTTACTAAGCAGAGATGAAAACAATAACTTCCTGGCAGAGCTGCAACCACAGAATCCAGTAGCTTTCTTTGGCCAAATCAAACCCCTACTTTACAAATTAATTTACTTTACAGTGAAATTATGTATTCTCAAGGTCAGCCATGTCATAACATATAAATAACTTAATTTTTTTCTTAATAATCAGTTCCAAATCTGACACTTAACAGCATCTTAATTATATTTTGAAAACCATTTTGGATTTTTTCAAGATGTACTTTTAGAATGACCCATTGATTGTAATAATAAAATAGTATTTCATTCACTATTGATTACAACTTCAGGATGACAGGGTAAAGCACTCACTTCTAAGTGTTTGATTTGTAAAATATGTTGTACCAAATGAGAATAACAAAAATAGATGTATCCTGTCAAGCTAAACAAGAAAATCTGAATAACATGTTTGCCCAAACGTGCAAAGACATAATCACTATAATAAAATAAAATAAAATAAAACTTTTATTTATATCCTGCTTTTCTGTGACAAGACAAAGCGGCTACAACATGTTAAAATCCACATTTACAAATTTATGTCCCAAATTCCCCCCCTTAAAAAAGGATTAAACAAATTACAATTAAAACATCTATTAAAAACACAATAAAATACAACAAGGACAGAGCGATGGGCTAATACATGATGTGGGGGGCAGTCATTCTGTGGCCGGGCACTTTTATTCAGGAAAGGCCTGCCGGAAGAGATCCGTCTTGACAGCTTTTTTAAAGCTATTTAAGCTGGCAATTTGACGGATCTTGTCTGGTAGACCGTTCCATAGTTTGGGAGCAATTGCAGAGAAGGCCCTCTGGGAGGTAGCAGTTAGTCTGGTTTTTAAAGGCTGCAACAGATTCTGCCCAGAGGACCTGAGGGTGCGGGGCGGATTATATGGGAGTAGGCGATCCCTCAAATAGGTTGGGCCCAAGCCATGTAGGGCTTTAAATGTTATAACCAAGACCTTGTACTGTGCCCGGAAACTAATAGGCAGCCAGTGAAGAGATTTTAGGACAGGTGTTATTCGGTCACTCCTAGTTTTTCCGGCGACCAGCCTGGCTGCCATATTTTGCACTAGTTGAAGTTTCCGGACTAGGCACAAGGGTAGCCCCAGGTAGAGCACATTACAGAAATCAAGTCGTGAAGTTACCAGTGCATATACAACAGTTTCTAGGTCCTTTACTTCCAGGAAAGGGCGCAGCTGGCATATCAGCTGAAGCTGATAGCAAGCGCTCCTGATCTCCACATTCACCTGATTTCTCATGTGAAGCAACAGATCTAGGAGCACCCCCAGATTGCGAACACAGTCCATTGTGGAGAGCGTGACCCCATCTAGGACTGGAGGTTGCAACCCTATACCTGGTTTGGGGGCCCCTACTGTAAGTACCTCCGTTTTGTCTGGATTCAGACTGAGTTTGTTTTTCCTCATCCAGCCCATTACTGCTTCAAGACATTGACTGAGGGGAGAAATGCCATCTGTTGTCATAGCTGCTGATCGGGACATGGAGAAATATATTTGGGTGTCATCAGCGTACTAATGATTTCACTTTCTCCTTTCTATATTTCCCTTTAGAAAGTGCTATTATACTTTATGTATTAATGATATTATAGCAGAAATAATGTTTTGTGATGTTTTTATATCAGTGGCAATCAAAAAAAAGGGCAGATATTTTTTTGGTATCAAACTTTCATATCCCCTTTTGAACACTGTTTGGTATGACGACAGGAATAAACACTTGCTTAGGTCATAAATACATTCAACCATGCAATGCTGAGTTATATGATCCAGTAGTAAGACAATGCACAAAGTAAATTGATATCATCAGCATATTTAACCTGAAATAAATAATATTTAACTTGTTCAAGACTTCTTTGGAGCAAATTTGCCTTGGACAGGGCTGCCAATCTAGTTAGCTAGCTAGTCAATTAGTTAATTGATGAAATCCTCTGTTGAATTAAATGTTCTTAATACTATTCTTTTTCTTGTCTTTTGACATGGTATTAATAGTTACTCTGAGTTTCAGGTTTTGTTATTAACCTCAATGTATTCTATCAGACATGGCACGCATACATCAGATAATAATTCAATATATAAAAAGGTTCAATCCCAGTATAAAATCATTGTAGCACAGAAGTCTCATGCTTGATAATTCTTGTGCAAGATAATTTGTGAAACCAGCAGTTCAGAGTACTTTATCCTAACAAAAGTTTTTATTGCACACATCGATACCTTCATTTTTAAGGACAAAGAACTGTTAAACCAAAGACTGGGTCACTTTTAATCCATGACCTCTAACTTTTGGCTTTACTTCACATGCAATGGATTCTTGAAGGCCTCAAAACTACTCCAACAATAATGCAGTATGACTGATGTTATATAAAAGTATATTATACTGCTTCATACCTTGGGATGTGACCATGACCTTTTTCAATTATTTTTATGACATGCAGCATTCTCATCTTTCACGGCTTCTTAGAACTATGGAACAGACTTTTACAAAGATACCTTCATATGGTGATACATCAACTCACTGACTGGTTTGTGGCACAAGAAACAAGTGCATGATTTTAAAGATTATTCCTTAATGTAATACTGCTGTGATTATCCATTCACCAAGAAGTAGGATTAAAGTATATGTCAAATCCTGTAAAGGAGAAGATTCTCTTACATGCACAGGAGTGTTGTGCATGTCAAAATATTGCTATCACTAAACATGTGGATGGGCATTTCAGATTCATGTACATTTATATGTTGATTCTTCTGATTGTCAACTCTGTAATACACTGATGATAGACTAATATTCTGGATCTACAAGAAACTTCACCCAGTTGATAATAAAGTAGGATGGTAAAGACTATTAACTAATCTTGTCTTTGATGAGAAAAGGTATTTTGGAAAGAATTAGCAACCTCTGCAAGTATTTTCACTCTTTTGCATGAACATTTTGCAAAATGGGTGTGGTTCAAATTATGGTATCTTACAGCAATAGCAAGTATATTTCTGTACCACTTATCAGTGCACTTAACCACTCCCGAAACAGTTTACAATGTGTAAGCTAACTGCCCCCAATAAGCTAGGTACTCATTTTAGTGACCTTAGAAGGATGCCAGGCTGAGTTGACCCTGGAGCCCTGCCTGGGCTTGAACTCACAACCTTGTGATTTGTGAGTGAGTAGGTGCAGTGCAGGCATTTACCCACTGCACCACAAAAGACCATATTCTTTGTTAAAGTCCCCAATTACTTTTTTTTTAAACAAACAAATAAGCAAATCAAGATAATTCCACCCGGTGGAGGGAAAATGGATTTAACATTCTTCATTCTTCTGTCCAAGAACAAAGCAAATCCCTATAAAAGAGTTACTGTCTTATATTTATGTCCTTTATTTATTAATTTTTTAACCCTCATCTTCTTTTGAGAAGCTTGGGGGGTGGCGAGATAAATTAGGCTGATTGAGAGTGACTGGCCAAAGATTATCCAGTGACCTTTATGCCTGTATGGGGACTGGAATCAGAAGTTTCCAGCTACTAGTCCATCATTGTAAACATAACAACCTACTGTGTCACTGTCCTATCCCTGGGTTCTCATTCATCTCCACTACTTTATGCACTTCTCTCCCTGCTGTTGTTTATACCCAGAACAGATTTTCCTGTCCTCTGACAAAACTGTTTACAGTAAAAGCTAGGCATAAAAACTACTCCCCCACCCACCAAAAAAAAATGTTTGGTAATGTTTTAAAATATATAAATGGACATGCAAAATTCTGTGCATTTTCCCCTCAAGGTAAAAATAGCAGAACAGCAACCGTACTACCAATATATTAAACTTTATCACACCGCCTCCGGTACCTGACTTACCTTTTCCAAATTGAGTTCAAATTCAGAATTTTTGCGGCTTTTATCACACAGACATTTTCCTCAAAATTGCTTCCTATTCCCTCCAGTGTAGAATTCGGGCTTCATAAGTCACTTCGGTGGCTATTTTTTCCAAATCGGAAGCTTCAGAATTGGGGGGAAAGGGCCACCACAGCGACTTACAGGGCCTGAATTCAACACTGGAGGGAACAGGAAGCCATTTTGAGGAACATGTCCATGCGATAAAATCAACATAACTTCTGAATGTGCGCCCAGTTCGGAAGAGGTAAGTCGGGCACCGGAGGCAGTACGATATTCATTTTAAAACAAAACAAACTAGTTCAGTACTATTGTTTGTTCCAGGTATAACTATTTCTGTATCTTCTCCATGTCTGCATTTTGCTGTAATTTTGGACAGAAAGAATTCCTGCAGGGTCAGAAGTACATTGAAAATGTTTTCCATACACCAGCAGGTATTCATCTGCTTTAAAAAAAGAAAATCTCCATTTGCTGCTGAGATTTCGCAGAAACTGTGGCAATACACTATGCTGGAAGAGGATGCAAGATTTCCCTCATGCACCATGAAAGGCAAATCCTAGTTCTGTGTATATAGGCAACAATTTGGGATTTATCCCAATTTTTTCATTTCCTCCTTCTGACATATAGCCTCTAACACCTAGCATTTGTTGGCAGTCTCCTATTCAAGTATTAGCCATAGCTGATCCTGTTTAGCTTCCAAAAACATTTCTTCGAAGGGGGTATTTTCTATTTCAGTTGAACGTAGGGTTGGGGAGAATTTTTGTTTTTAAGCAAACCATGTAGAAATTACCTTTCATGGAACACTATAAGATTCATTAAACACAGTTGTAATGTTTGCAACAGATCCAGGTTTGTTAGAAAATGCTCAACTGGATATAGATAGTCCACCCCAGGTTTCCCTTTTTGCATTTGGCAAGGCTAGAACAGTTGGCTTTTGGCTTTGCATAAGGAAGGAATTACAGAATAGCAAAGACTGCATCTTTTTAAAGCATCTGATACATTGATGTAGTCAAGTCTTTTTCTCCAAGTCTCAAGTGAAGTCTCAAGTCTCTACCTTCAAGTCTCAAATTAAGTGAAGTCCTTGCAAGATACTTTCAAGTCAAGTCTCGAGTCTGGGAGCCAAATTTAACCGGGGGGGGGGGATGTTTGTGGGCTCTGTATATGTGAGCAGGTATAGTTTCAATAACTTGAAAATCAAGAAAATGTGCACAAAGTTAGGTTTTTAAAAAATAACCTAGAACCTGTATATTCAACATGTTGTCCACTGTTTGGAGTGGCTAGAAACCTAGCCAATTAACACAGAGATTAATAGGTTCTGGTTAGAATTTAGAATGGTCAAAAGAGTGGCTGATTATTATACCTGTGCTGTATGAGGTGGATTCATGTTGGTTGTGCAAGCACTCAGGAGATAGGTTCATTTCCTGAAAACTATGGCTCCTAAGGAAGCAATATGTCAGTGCAGAAAGCTGTGTTTGCATCTTGACAACTGACTTTGCCAATAAGAGCAGAGTCAGTGGTATCATTCATTTTGAGAAGCAGAGAAGACTCACCCTTGAAAGCACAGGTTGTTTTTCTTGAAGGAGAACAGCAAATGTACTAGGCATGAGCCCTGCTTTCTGAGAGTGAGACTTGCCTGCTGTTCCTAAGAAAAGGTTTAGAAGGATCCTTCTGTCTCAAACTTGTTGCCTAATATGCTTGTTTGGTGTTCTCCTGTCAGATGTGTGTCCCACATTCTGCAGGTGAGTTTTACATGCTTCTTGAAGTGAATGATAAGGTGGACATTTCTAACATATTTCTGGATTAGGAAGGTCAGATAGTTTTGTCATGGTCTGGAGAGAAATTTATAATGTTGTTGTTGTTGTTGTTGTATGCCTTTGAGTTGCTTCCGATTTATGGTGACCGAAAGGGGAACCTATCACAGGGTTTTCTTGGCATGTTTCTTCAGTGGGGTTTGCAATTGCAACCCCCTGAGGCTAAGAGAGTGTGACTTGCCCAAGGTCACCCAATGGCTTTCATGACCTAATCTCCAGAGTCATAGTCCAATGCTCATACCACTGCACCATGCTGGCTCTCAACTAAAGGAATTTTGCAGCCATGAAATGTGAAACACCATCTTTTATTTAGCTTGTAAATGCTAAAAAGTATTTTCAAGCTAAACACAAAAAACAAAAACAAAACACCTGTGTCCAGCTTTTCAACTGATTCTATTTTCTGACAATACCCTGGTCCCTAATCTGTCAGATAACTGGGGATTTCCTATATGGCAAACATAAAGTACCTCTTCCATCATGTGACTAGTAGGCAAAAAGCATGAAATGGAAGCACGTTGGTCAAAAGTGGAAAACCATTTTCTGTTCTGTAATATTTCTGCATGAATGTGTTATGCTATTGAACCAACACTAGTAAATGGTTGCTAAAATATGCAAATTGCAAGTTGAGTTGAGTCAGTGCATCATTTATAGCAGTTGAGTCATTGAAGCAATCTGAGCATGACTTGAGTCAATCAACTTTGGTCTACATCACTGGTCTGAGAAGCCAAAATTCTTATTTCTGAGACTTTCAGGCCGCTAAACACAACAGGTATTCAGGTTATACATTTTGCTGAATTTTGACTGCTACTGCCAACTCAGTAGTTGCATGCAAATGCATATATTACAGAAGTTTCAATAGAATGTGTGTATTGGGGAACATACACAGTATGCATATCTTACCAGAATTTGTGTATGGAAATAAGCAAATTTTTTTTTGTATCAGCCTTACAATTCAAAGTGCTCATGATATCAAGTGAAGTTCTATACTGCTTGAGACCTTGATCTCTGAAACAGTGCCTCTTCCTCTATATCCCTGCCAAGAACTGAAACCTTCTATAGGGATGTTCCTCTCTCTAACACCTGTGAGGGCAACATACTGTGGGATTAAATGGGAAAGGGCCTTTTCTGCTCCATTGATAGGATACTTTCCCCTTGGAGGCCTGATTGACACTGATGTGGCTTCTTCCCACTTCCAAATAGAACACACCTTTTTTATTATTATTAAAACCTTTCAGTCCCAACTGATTTCTCTCTCACACACACACACTCCCAAAATGTAACATTGTGAAATTGTTTCATATCCTTTTAGTCTGTTTAATTGATTCTATTGTTTAAAGTATAGAATTAAGATCCTGCATCAGACTTAAATGCAGTGTTGGAACTTAGTCATTGTAGTTACATCTGGTAATGGCACCGTGTATTCCTGTTTGGCGGGGGTAGACTAGATGGCTCTTCTGGCCATCAATCTATAAGATTTATATGATGCTATTAAAATCCTACTGTTTCATCCTGGCAGTACTTCAACCAAAGGTTTACTAAAGTGCCACAGAGTGGGGTGCTGGGAAATGATGTTCTACATAGTTGTGGGGTTTATTGAGAACAAACAAGTGGAGAGATGTCTCAAGGACCAACCACAACTGCTTATCTGAAGACATCCCACAATCAGGAGTATGCTACAGACCTCATTCCACTGTGGCATGGACATTTTTGATTGAGGCACTGCCAGGTTGAAATGGTAGGTTTGGCAGGGGATCGTGTCCAGTTGTTAATAAGATCATATGTCAAGCTTAGGATCTTGTAAAAACTGAACTTGGTGCCAGCCTATATTTTAATAGCTGAAATTGATTAGATAGCCCATGCTATCCTGTTTGACTCCTGAACCAAGCCTGTACAGCAATACACAGACACCACCACAGCATGGAGCCACTACCACTGCTTGCCTCTTGTCTGCCTGGACCTTTGCAACTTCTCACAAGACTCCCATCATGGACAGTAAGGATTGAAATGGGGTGCCTGACTACACTCAAGTGGCTGGGAACCCCCATCTGATGTCATAGGCATCAATGTTTTTTTTTCATGAGAAGCAACATCAGGGGACAGGTAAGGGGCATCTGGGCCCATGCAGTGCACCAGCTGTTTCCGTAAATAGTTTTTTGTGGGTTTTTCGGGCTATGTGGCCATGTTGTAGAAGAGTTTCTTCCTGATGTTTTGCCAGCATCTGTGGCTGGCATCTTCAGAGAATGCTTGCCTGGAAAAAGTGTCTGTGTGTGTGTGTGTGTGTGTGTGTGTGTGTGTGTGTGTGTGTCTGCTGTGTAAGCCTTGAAATGCAGGAGTGATTTCCGTAAAGTTTCAAGAAAATTCTCCTTCAAACATTGAGTCTTTTTGCCCCAGGATAAGGCCCCTTTGGTTGAGATCACACAAAAGACCACCAGATTAGCATCTGGACAGGCTGATCTCAGCCTGGGGCTAATGACTTCCATCATCCATACAGTACAATGGGAGGCTGTGGGGTGTACGGGCCTTTTTTAAAACAAACAGGATACAGGCTTAAGGTGAACTGCTCACCCCAGCTAGAATAAATCCACTGATCAAATGATAAATTGTAAGTTATATAGGTCTTATTCAATGGGTTTACATTATTTGGATCTTATAAGTGGATTCAGCGCTAACATATTTATTCTGGCAGAAGCTTTCATAAGCAGTTGACTTTCCTAAGTATGAGTCCATTTCATATGCCTAGTGTAGGAATAAGGGAAGGGCAATTGGAATGGACCAGAGGGAAAGAAATGATATGCAAGACACACCTACAGAGTGGTTAAAATCCTGTTAGTGCATCCCAGCTAAAGTAGACACATTCAACCAATTGTTGAATGGTGAGACAAGAAGTAAAGCCAATTGATTCAATAGTTCTGCTTTATTGGGAACTAACAATAAGATTTAGGCCACTTTCTTTGGTGGAAAACACATTTTTACTTATTATTTTAGAAAATCTATATACCACTTTTTATTGAACCCACCCCCTCAAATCAGTTCACAAAATAAAATTGTGATAAAATAAAGTAAAACCAGTAATAACAAATAAAATAGAATATATTTATGATGACTACTGAAATACAACCCCAAATCTCTATCCTCCCTTTCCCTGGTAATGTCAGTTAACAAGCTGCATGCTACACTGTAATGCTCAGAATATGTCCACACTGGCTAGTGTCAAGCAATGAAAAGGAGCAATGGCAAGCCTACAACACAATGGTGTCACCCATTTTATTTTATGGTGAATTACTGAAGACAAAGGAGAAATTGAAGATGTAGGGTTCTCTGTCCAATGTCGGCAATGTCATCCTGTAAATTCTTGTTCTTGAAATGCAACAGGGAAGTCTAACCCATTATATTGGTTTGCGGCCCCCATGAATTTATGATGGCAGATGCTATCATGCCAGGACTATAGAGCTGCTTCAAAGAGAGACAATTGATGGAATAATCTTAATATTTGTGCATTCAAGTAACAACAAACTCTTTTGGAATGTGATTCTAGAGGGATTTATATCATTCCCCGAAATGCATCAGTTAATCCTTAACTAATATGCTGTTGCCAAAGCCTAGTGAAGCACTAGCTTAAGTCTTTAGCATGATTGAAAGATGCAATGTTGAAGAGTCCTTTTCCATGAAGTGGGACTCAGAATGGATGAAACAGATAATTGAAGTATTTTGCTTTATATGTCTGTTTGCCCCTCAAGGACAACTCATGCATTGGTAATGTTATCCTGGGTGGGGGGGGAGGATTTTATATGTAGTGCAAGGTAAGAGTGATCAACTTGTTTAAGCTTGAGGGTTTCATCCAGCATCATACATCAGTAGCTGCATATTAAGAGGTGTGTGTGTGTGTGTGTGTGTGTGAAATTCTGAAAAGTGTAAGACAATATGTCAAAGATCTACCTGGAAAAAAAAAGCTCAGTCCCATCTTCCCACTTGGAATACAATAGACTAGACCTCTTTAGGAATGGGATGCAACAAATCAACCTTACCAATCCCACCTTTGCTCTTCATGTCTGCAGCACAACATTCTGAAAAGGAAAACATCTCTGTATATACAGTTTCTACAATCCAGGGTTTTGGATTGCACAGAGAGCTTTCATGCGCAGCAGAGGCTCCCCTTTTCAGAATATTTCCACATGAGGAGAACAATGTAAGGGTACATTTTCCTTCCTTGTGTGTCCATTATGAGTGTCTCAATGGATCTAAAGTCACATCTGAAAGAAGGAATCAACTGAGCTCAGATTAAGAACAGCTTTCCCCTTTTGCTTTGTCCCTTTTCTCCCCAGAGATGAAATATGGACATTTAGAGCTACACTATGTTAAAGGTATAGAATCCAGAGTAAGCTCAAATTGCATGGCCTCAATCAAAATCAGGGCCACTGCATATATTTAGGAGAGTTTTATGCCTTCTTCCCTTCACAGCCTACTCCTGAACAGGAGCTAAAGAAAGAAAGAAAGAAAATTTATCACAGGGGAAGTTTTAAATGTTGCCTACCTATGTATAATGGACCAAATACAGATAGGCATTCCCCCACACAAACATGTTTGGCAGTAAAAGATGAAATAAGGATGATCTGGATGCTACATTTTAAATATTGCACATAGTCTAGCCTTCAAAAGTGCATGTTTCCTCATTACATTCTGTTCAAACCACCCTTGCAATGTATGTCTTTTCTAAATTATATCCCCACTCAAAATACAGCAAATCAAGATTTGGGGGCAGGGCTTAAAAGTGATACTTGATATATTGGAATATAACATCATAAAGAGAAAATATTCTAATCTTTCTAGATTTAGAAAAAGCCCTTGATAACATAAATTGGCAGATCCTGTTTGAAATTCTTGGGGGAAAATGCTGGTCACAATTTCATCCATTGAATAAAGAAAAAATATAGCAATCGGAAGCCACAGATGATCACCACTGAAGATAAACAGATAATCCACCCAGTTGAGAAAGGAATGAGACAAGGATGCCCAGTGTCACTGCTTTTTTTTATTGGCCATATAAGAAGAAGAAAGTATATAAGAAGTGAGAAGCAAGAAATTTCAATACAAATTCAAGAGTGCCTCCATTTTCAAAATGATCCTGTGCAATCCAGAGTGATCCGCTAGTAAGTTCTCATTACCGAAGATCCAGATCATTGCAACACTGTGAAAAAGACCAGATGCCAAAAGTACTGGATCAAATTTTGTTTTTGTTTTTCTTGTGCTCCCCCCCTCACAAACTGCATCAAGTGCAGTGGGGAGGGTGTGTAAATGCCCATGAAATAACCTGGGTTCCACCCACACTGGGTTATTTCATAGTGTGAATGACACCTAAAATTCATTGGGCAGAGAACATAGGAAACTCAATTCAATTATCAAAATGGGAGAGAACCTGGTACAAAGGAATTAAATGCACAGTTTCTGAGAACATAAGAGAGAATTATTATAAAATGTTATTTTGCTGATACTTGACCCCAGATAAAATTTCAAAAATATATAAAAGTATAGATAAGAAATGCTAGAAATGTAACAAAGTTCCAGGAACCTTTCACCACTGCTGGTGTACATGCCATTTTGCAAATAAATATTGGAAGAGAATCAACAATACAGTAAGTAGTATCCTGGACATAAAGATACAAATAATATCAAAGTACAGCGAGCCCTCTGCTTATGCAGGGAATATGTTCTGGATCCCCCCCCACACACACACACACATAAGGGGAAATCTGCATATGCTCGTGCCCCATTGGAAACAACGGGGAGTGTGTTCATGGCTCGGGCCGGTGCGCATGTCCTGCCCATGTATGCCATTATTTTAATTGCAGTGTGGCTTCTGCGTAAGCTGGATGCTGCATATAGTGAGTCTGTGTATAGTGTAGGTGCACTATACTATATATTAGGTTCTTTTAAAGAAAAGCTGGATAGGAAATTTGGGGAAATATTGATTTACATTATTAAAACAGCTAGAATTGTTTTTGCCTAACAATTAAAGGCAAAATATATCCCAAGTGAGGTTGAATGGGCCCTTAAATTATATGAGACAATAGAAATTGATAAGTTAACTCAATTATTGAAAAAAATCATTAAATAAATTATATAAGAAGTAGGAATTGAGAATAAGTTCCCTGAAAAAGAAATGGGGCTCATTGACAACTATAGGCTTCCCAACAAATGTTGCATAATAGAAAATATAGGTTTGAAAGATGTAAAATATAGTGTTGAGGAAAACAAAAGACATGCAGACTGAGCATCAAAGATTTGTCATTAACATATATAGAGACGAACTGGTGTGGCCAAGGGAGGAGGTCAGAATGAATGTGGAAGAATGTGGAAGAAAGTTTAGAGTAAGTGAGAAGGTGATAGGAAGTGATGTTTTATTATTATGTTGGAAGAATGAGGAGAAGAAAAGAGTGGAAGAAGGTTGAAGGACTGAGGAAGGATAGAGGAAGTGAAGAGAAGTGAAAAGGGGTAAGGAAGGAGCAGAGTGTGAAAGGAGAGACAAAAAGTGTAAAGAGGAGAATGTAATGTATGGTGCAAAGATATGAAGGAGTAACAAGTGAAATAAGAAAAATTCTCATTATCTGCAGTTAATACTACTGGGTCAGGAGCATCCCAGGTGCTGAGATTTTCAGCCTCAAAATCTGAGAATGTACTTGGAGTCTACAGACTATCCCTAGAGATGTCATAGTGGTGGCTGTGATGCTGACAATGCTTTATATATTAAAAATCCACAAAGATTCATGTGGGGAAGGGGAACCTCCCAGCTTTGTCTTTAACATCTTTCTGAGCACTCCTTTTCAGATGACATTTCAGAGACAGCCTTTTCTATGCAAGAAATTAAATTTCCTGAGCAGAAAATATTATTTCATAAAGGATATCTCCCAGCATTTAATACTATTATCTTGTTTCTGAGTTAGGAAATTTACCAAATTAAAGGTGCCTTGAACCATATCAGAAATGTAAACATGAATTTTCCTGTTTGACATAACAGGAGTTTATTTGAGGGAAAATTCTATAGTGACATTTTCTGCTCTTTATTTAGACACCCCTATATTTTTCCTTTAAAAAATCCTTTATAATTGTCAAGGACTATATTATTTATTTGCTCTACAATGTAGAAATAGAATTACCATAATTTTAATTTTGTCAGAATTTTGGCTCAAACATTATGATCCATGGAGGCTTTTGTGAGTGAAATATACCAAACATTGAACTTAATGATACAGCTCTCTCACATCTAAAAATAAATAAAACACATGGGAAATTATGTGTGTCAGATGTTAGTGGTATCATGTATTTCAATAATGAATAATTACAGTATGTCATCCTATATTAAATTATCATAAGCAAGAACATCTGTAAGTGGTAAGATGGGAGCAATTTAATTTAAAAATGATTGGATGCCACCGGCATAAGTGTAGCACATTATTCCAACATTTGAGATTCAGTGTCAAATTTGCATGACCCTTGACCTGAATGGCTATGAGTGTGTTGAAACAGATCTAGTAACATTTCAAAGGAAGAGACCATGCAAAAGACCTATAGGGAGATATGAATAAAACCTTTACACCCAGAGGTCTGCTTTCCCACATTTTAAGGGAAGTGGGAGAAAGTAGAATAAGAAATCTATGGACCCGGTCAGCCAATAAGGAATGGAAAATTCCATAGCATTTATGATCAATTTTACATTGACAATATAAGGGCACTGGGTACAATATAGTTGTGTAAAATAGCTTATTTCTATGTAGGAAAAAAATGCTGCCCCTGTAGCACAGAGCATCCTTATAGCCCTTTTTATCTTGTGCTGTCTCTGGTTAGGTTTACATTATTTCCTTTTAGTGTAACAAGCTCCTGGAATTCAGAGACATAGCCATGTTAGTCTGAAATATCAGTATGCAAAGGGATCTTGAAGCATTGAGACTGTGCAAAAGAAGTCATAGTATGAACTTTCGTAAACTTGGGTCTGTTACAGATTGCCAAAATAAAGCTGCTTCGGGTCTCTTTGGAGGTATGCTATTTAAACGATGCATGGGTCCTAAGATTCCAGAGGTCACACCAAAGCCACACTCCATTCCTAAGCACTGGAGTGCGGCTTTTGGTGCAGCTTCCGGATTCTTAGGATGCATGCATCGTTTAAATAGCATACCTCCAAAGAGACCCGAAGCAGCTTTATTTTGGCAGTCTGTAACAGACCTATGTCTACATTTTTAGACCCTGGAATGCATTAAATCCTGTTTAATATAGAAGACAAACATGGGAAGACAATTTCAAAACAGAGAAAGATGTTGTGCAAGACACCTAACAATTCAAAATCTATAGGGTGAACCGGCAGCAAATGAATTGCTGATTTAATGTCACACTTAGCTAACTCAGCCCCAATGCCACTAACTTGTTGAACAGCAGTATCAAAAGAAATATAATGAGCTGTGCACAATTCATGGGGGATGGCATCATTAACAGACTGGCCATGAGGGTAAGACAAATGATGAATAATAAGAAACTCTCCCTCAGCTTTATTGGGAACACCCCCCAATGGAGATACCTTCAAATTGGGAGTTGGTGGGTCACTAAAAGATCCTGAAACATGACCCTCAGCAACCTCCTTAGTGATCTTCTGTTGCATAATGTTCTCTAACTCCTTGACAGACATGAAATTGTTGGCCAAAAATGGGTGGTGAGTGCCCTGAAAAGGAATATGGGAGCCATCTTGGAAACCATCAAGCAAATAATGAGCTGCTTCCAACCTGGAATAAGAAGATATCAGGTGCTGTGGCACCTCAAGCCTGATGAAGCTGGAGCCCTTTTGCAGACTGGAGAGCTCCACCCGACCTCCTATTACTTTGTTCATCTTTATTGGTTCCTGAATGAGGCCACCCCTTTGTGTAATTACAAAAGAAATAGGGGCCCTTACGTGCCAAGCACTCAAGAAAGTATTTGCAAGCCTCATGTTTTCAAACACCCTAGAAGCTAAACTCCCAACAGAGGAGCTTCTGCTGTGAGCTTGAGAGTTTCAGCTAACAAGTCCCTGCAAATGAACCCTATATATATGTAAATGGAGACAGATTCTATCTATCTATCTATCTATCTATCTATCTATCTATCTATCTATCTATCAACTGTATACAAACTGTACCGACTAGCCTCTAAGGCTGAGACAGTATAACCTTAAAAAGCCTCCAACTGAGGCTGAGAATGTAGCCACAATAACACTAAAATGGCTGCCAACTCAAATAAAATGGCCACTAGTTTGTTGCCTATGCTGATGGGTTTGAACAACCAAGCCTGCATATGACAGAATAAACTTAGAAGGAAAATATTGAATCATGTTGTGATTCTCGCTCCCTTTTTTTAGTCTTATATAAAAATAACCTATATAATTCAGGCCTATTAATTCTCATTCAAGTTGAGTTACTTCCTGTTTAATCAGTATACCATATGGCAAGCGCTTCTTTATTTTTTTTCCTGAAGATAATTTGAGATGGCAAGTGAATAGATGCTTCTGAATTGAAATAGCCCCCCCCCACACCCCGCTTGAAATATTTTTAGCATCCTCCTTCCTGATTTATTTGCTTTCATATCCTTAGGAAGTTTTCTCTTTCTCTCTAGTATCTACTGGTTAAATAATTTTATTTGATTGTACATATTCCTTTTACCTAATAAATTAAATGCAAATAAATGTACATATTTTTAAATTCCCAGTCTAGATGCCTTTTTTGAGTTGCTGAAAGATAACACACTTTTTAAAAATTAAGTTTTAAAGATACTTTTTCTTGTGCCTGTGGAGCCCTGCATATATAAAGGTCTATGTATGTAGATCTTCCTTTGCCAGATGTTGACAATCAGTGCAAACACATCATGAGCCTGGCCTACAGCACTGACCCACTGTCCCCTAAGCCCCTTTCACTATATTTGATGTTCTTTTGTTGCCTGTTTTATCGTACCATTTCCTGTATTGCTATGTATTTTACATGTATTATTCTATTATTTCTTAGATTGTACGCCATAGGCAGGTTTACTCTTATATATTTATTGTTTTATGTAAATAAATAAATAAATAATACACACACACACAAAAGAGACTGAACAAAATATCTTTTTACTAAATGAAGAAGGAAGTCTTGGGTAGCGTAACTCATTTAGGTTAGACCATCTTGGACAACATATTAAAGTGATGCCTACTCACATTGTAGGCATCACTTGCCATTGCACTGTGATGCTATGTGGCTACGAAAATATTAGTACTTTATAAAGTATAAAATACTGTTCATAGTTCAGTGGAATAAGCAGGTATTATTCAGCAAATCTGTTTTGAGTGCCATTAATCTCCCTCTTAATTATATTATAAAAGAGCTTTCAGTTGGAGGAGTTTTGCAAACAGTCCTGAATGAACATTTAGGAAGGGGGGAGAATCCCTTTTTATTTTAAACTGAAGTGAAAGATATTTTACATCATTAATTATAATTTGAGTGTTTAGAAATATTTATGTATCCTATTTTGCACAACAGAATCAGAGGAATATGAGAAGGAAAGGGCTTTCTTGGAACAACCATTGCACTTTTCAATGTTCCCAAAAATTGCCACTAAATTGCATACGTAATGTGTATATCCCCCCCCCCCAAAAAAAAAAAAATACTTGAGTGGAACACCCTGGGAAAATTAGCATTATATACAAATAGCTTTTTATAAAGAAAATGTATTGTAAATGCTTGAGTTTTTACTTGCTGTTTTACAAGTGTTTCTAGAATTGATTTATTGTCAGATAATTGGCTACAAAGTTTCACACTGACCCCAGAGAAGCTAAAGATTAGTTCAGTCCAGGCAGACTTTGAGGACATCTTAACATAAGAGTTTCGCTTTATATCAGTAGTAAGCAGCTATTTTATCAAAGACTTTTACCTTCATTCTAAATTCCTTAGATGCTTTGCCTAAGGAGGAAATGTCTACATTTGCTACAAATTTCACTTCAGGTGAAATATCATGGTAACTTAGAAATATGCAGGATTTCTTTGGGGAATTTCACTAGTCTTACTGAGACTCTTGGTTTCTGACACAATCCCTCTGATGTCTGGCAATCCCTAAATTCACTTTTTTTATTATTTCACACTGAGTGGAATTTTACTGACAATCCTTAATCAGTAGCTGCAAAATGAAGCCAGCTAAATTAACTTACTTTAAAGTCACCCAGCATGTACCAGGAAACCAATGGACTTAATAAGATTTAACTTTTCTTTGATCAGTCATAGCATGTAAATGTAATATTGATTATATGTAATTGAAAAAGCTATCCAATGTCATCTTGACATTGTTCAGTTGCAAGTAACATGGATGTTATTAGCATTACTTTTTAATTATAAACAATAGCTACTGGCGTTCTATTGTGCAATAACGTGTTTTTATCTAGAGTTATGGATCTCTAACTGCTGAATATTCAGTAAGAAAGACTATGTAGTCTTAGTGTGAGACTATATAAATGCCACACACACATCCGCAACCCATCTTCACAGCTAATGCCACACTAGAAGATTTGTTCTGCTGCTGATTGGGGAGCAATCCCTTTGCAGCCACTTGCCATCACAACAATCATAAACAGGACTTCTGTCACAAATCTTTATTGTAGTCTCACTTGCTGGTGGTAGTGGGGCTGGAAACTTCATCCTCCTCACACCCCAATCAGCAGCTGAATAGATCTTCTTAGCTTGATGTTACTTTTGGCTACTGAGTTGTAGTAAACAGGCAGACCAGGAGACATTACTTGATTACTTATATATAACTAAGTAGTCGATGTAGAGTATCAGTGACTAATATTTTCATGATTCTAACAGTGAGGCACAAAAAACATTTTCTATAATATTTATTTATTTAATAAATATTTCTCTAATATTTCTACAGAGCTCTGTAGAATTCTTATTCTGTAAAAATCCATCATCTGTACTAATGGCACTTCACATGCTCCTGTGAAGCAAGAGGTTATGGTGATAAGTAGCAGCACTGCTGATGGGGTTTCCCACATCAGACAGGATTTTGTTGAGGAGCCAGACTAAATGTGCCAAACAGATATGGGGTAGCAGCAATAGTGAGATGTGACCCTGGTGGAGGATCTCTCAAAGACAACAGCAATAGCACTTCTTAGGACTGTGCAGAGTAAACCCCTTTTGAACATCCTTTAACATGAAAACCCCATTATCAGACAATCCAAAATGAAACAAGAGGTAGTGACAGAAGATGAGACCCCCAGGTCAAATAGCTCTCAACAAGACACTGGGGTACAACAAAGGACAAATATGAGCAATGTGGCTAATGATGAAACTGGACTCAAGACAAAAGAACATTCAGCTGTTGATGTGCTGAGACATGACATATTTTAGGAGCATGGACTGTGAGAAGGGTGAATCAGGGAGATCAGTGGAAGACAGTAAAAAAATTGAAATGTATGACATTGCAATGTTTGGGGTGAGTGCACTAAAGTGGACAGGAACTGAACAATCTGAGTCAGAAAATTACAATGTTTTGCTAAGGCAATGAAAATCTAAGAATAAATAGGAGTAATGGGTAGTAAAATGGCAAGGGCCATTACAGCCCTAGTCTAGATGGTGGGAGAGAGAGAGAGAGAGAAAGACAGAACCAAAGAAATTTCTAATTTAACTTTTCAAAGTCATCATGGGGATCCATGCTGACTTAACTCATCTTCCCTTTGGTGCAGTGGCTGGAAGGAAAATCTGATGAAAGAGTTAGAGGTTCTTTGCTATGAATGCATTGTGTGTTATTTTGGGGACTAATTACCCAGCCAAGCCTAAAGGAATGCTGGGAGCTGTAGTTGTTCTTGGGAGCAGTTTAGGTCACATAGCAAAGTGGATATTTCCATCAGAAAACACATTTGAAAAAAGCAAGTGTCGAAGCAAATGACTTAGAAGAGTTACTGTTTCCAGAATCAACATTTTTTAATGTTGCGTACAGTTAATATGCGCATTCTCCACTTTATATTTCAGATTAATTCATGTTACCACAGCTTCTCAAAGAGCAGGGAGACATAAAATGTAAGGAGATACTTAAAACATCAGAAGCATCAGGAGGTCGACAGATACTTCTTCCCTGCCTAATTTTTGCACTGATCTTCATAAAACATATTATTCCAAGAAAAATAGGTCCTTTTAATTGTTCTTGCTAACAACTGATGCGAGATTAACTTCCAGAGATGATATCGATGCCAAATGGGTTTTTAAATAAATAAATAAATAAATAAATACACATTTAAAAAGCTAGTAGCCTTCACATTTCTAAGCCAGCATGGGCATGCCTGCATGAGTGAAAAAACCCACCTTCACCCTGATACCAATGATTTCTGTTTCCATGACACACAGTAACTCCTGGTAAAATACCATAGGTTTCCCTGATGAATGTGACTTTACTCCAGAGTTACCAAAGATGTGGGAAACCACAATATTTTCCCTAAATGCCAGCATGGGTTTTTTGGCGTGTGAACAATTGAAATGGGCCTAATTTGGTCTGGCCAGCTGTTCACTTATTGCATCATCTCCCTTTCCTGTGCTGAACACCATTGGGAAAGGGGTGACCTGTCCCCTGGGCCACTGCTGCCACATCCCTGCATGAGTTGTATAGACAGGTCTCCTGGAATGACACCACTTCTCCAGAAGGTGGGCTTGTCCATGCAACAAGTGAGAAGAAAATGTAGACAGACTCCTTTATTATATGGCAATGGTCTCCAAAGGCCTCCGCAATGTAATCAGAGAGTGTCACTCTGCCCTATCTCGTCAGTGGAAGTTTCTTTCCTCTGTGAATAATATTTTACCTCTATATTGTCTCAACCTTCTTATCAAGACTTTCTCCAAAGCTACCTAAAAGACCCTTCAAAACTTTTAATACTGTCTGTTTTAAAGGAATTAGGCCTTCTGGAATAGTACTTAACCTAATCTGCCATTCATATATATACACTCTCTCTCTCTCTCTCTCTCTCTCTCTCTCTTTCAACATAATTTTATCCTGTGTCTTTTCCAAATTCTTCTATAAAATGTCTATTCCCTTCAAATGATCAGAGATCTTGTTCTAGTTTGTATCTAAATGTTGTGAAATTCTTAACTGAGGCCATGATCCCTTTGAACTGTTTTGTAACAAGCTCTTTAAATTGAGATATTTGTCCTGTACTCTCATCTTAAAGATTTCAATTTCTTCTCTAAATTCCCTTTCATTTCTGACATACATTTGTTCAGATCTAAAATATGGTTAGATATCTTCGATACTGAAGCTTGAATTTTAATAGCACAGAATCGGTTTTACATAGCTTTAGACATTTTTTTTCCGGTTGGACATATTTACGATGTTATACGAATAACTCTCTGCTTAAATTCTGGTGTCACAGACAATATTTATTTCCCCTTTTCTAAAATATGATGTCTATATGAATCTTTTAATTGTTTGAATCTCAGAGATGTCAAATCTATTTCTTATTCATAGTCTAAATTGGCACTTAATTTGTGTGTGTGTGTGTGTGTGTGTGTGTGTGTGTGTGTGTGTGTGATAGTATGAGAATGTGTATTTTGTGTGTATATCTAATAGTGGTGTGTGTGTATGATGTCTGTCTCTCCTGGCACATAATTTCACATTCAAATATTTTTGTCAGTGGAGACTGCTCTTTGAATATTTACAATGCAAACTGTAAATAAGCATAATAAATAACCCACCAAGCCAGGGGTATCCTTTGATAATAATGTAAATCTTTGTTTTAAGAAGCTTCCATCTAGCTGACCTTAATGCATCTGTGTGGTTATGCTTTATAGTGGGGAATGTTGCAGGGGAGGTATTTTGTAGATTGCATTTCTGCTCTTGTGGAATCCTTCCATATCTTTATACACTTAAAGATAATAATACATTTTGAAAAAGCTTGGAGAAGTTCAAAATAATGCCACTAATGGCTGTGCATCATGGCCAGAGACCACTACTTAAGTTACTCATTGCTTTCTGCAAGAAAAAGAATTAATGAAGAATTACATATCTATTCCATTGTAAAATAGAGCTATTCTCTAACAAAGCAAATGTAAACAATATTCTTGAAACTTGAAGGGGACATTTCTGGTAGCCACAGATTTCTAACTGAAAATTAGTGAAGTGAAAGCCAGGGGTGTCGTTGTTGCTGTTGTTTTTATATTTATTTATATCACACCCTTCTCTCAAGACTGGGACTCAGGGCAGCTTACAATGTTAACAAAACAGTACAATTAAAAGCATACAAAATAGTACATTAAAATAGAATTATGTGATAATTATTAAGCAAATAACCTAAATAACAGAATTAATTAGGTAATGTGCCTAATAATAATCACACTGGCAATACAAATTGTCCCATTACCTGTGGCAGGTGGCTGGTAGCAATACACATTTGGTTTCCACTGCTATTTCCCCCACCACTAGAACCACCCCATCAATAGAGTCCCTCTTTTCAATAACAAGCAAATCTAGTTTTCCATCTGGCTGGCAAGTGGCTAAGAACAAAACATCTCCAAGTCATTCTACACTGCTTTTTAGAGAGTGTACTTTAAAAGTTATATATCCGCCTTTTTAACAACATGAGACATAAGGAAGCTCATAGAGTAGGGTGTGTATGTACTGTATAAGTGTGTGAAAGGGGCATTTCTGGTGGCTATATATATATATATATATATCCCAAAAAATCCCCCCCGAGAATGATAAAATGGTAAAAAGAATGATTAAAAGGGTTTTTTTTAAAAAAAAACTGTTGTGCCACCACTAATTTAAAACAGTATAAAAGCATTTTAAAAACATAACAATGAGAATAAAAAGTGCAGCACACAGACTCCCATTAAAGCTGCATGTCACATCATTTCCCAGTTTTGATGTCTGCAAATATGTCTTGAAAAAGCAATTCAGCTGGTCTCCTGTGGCAAATAATAACCTCCTCGCAATATTGGGCTACAATGTGTTTTTCCTTCCTGCCAGAGTGAATAAAATAGAATGGGACAAAGAGCTCAGCCAACCACATTAAATTTGCCCAGAAAAAAAAAGGGAGGGGAGCCTACTAAGAAGATGGACTCGTTGTTTTCTCCTTCCTTTGTTCTCTCTTTGCCATCTTTGCCATCTTAGATCCTGGGCTTTTTCAAGTATAGCAGTACCGTGACAACATCCTATGGCATTCTGGGATCTGCAACTGAGAGGGGGGCATTTAGGATTCTCAGCCAGAGAGCTCCTCTAGTGCCAATAAATTACAA
Source organism: Sceloporus undulatus (assembly GCF_019175285.1). Classification (NCBI taxonomy): domain Eukaryota; kingdom Metazoa; phylum Chordata; class Lepidosauria; order Squamata; family Phrynosomatidae; genus Sceloporus; species Sceloporus undulatus. The sequence goes on from NC_056524.1 coordinate 121,616,575, forward strand.
AACCCAGCATTCCATGGGAGGGTGTTAAAGTGGAATCACAGTGTTAAAGAAGAATCACACTACTATAAGGGTGTAATGTTCAAAGACCTGGCTTCTGCAAAGAAGAAATAGTAGAGGGGAGAGGGGGATTCAGGCCTATGAATGAGTAAAAAAATCACAGGTACTGTTTTTGTGGAGACCTATGTTAGAAAGGTGAAGGGGGGGGCATTTCATAGAATCATAGAGTTGGAAGAGACCACAAGAGTCATTCTCTCCAATACCCTGCCTAGCAAAGTACCCCTGACAGATGGCCATCCAGCAGTTTATAAACCTCCAAAGGCGACACAACTATATTCCAAGGCAGCATATATCACTGCTAAACAGCTCTTACTGTCAGGAATTTCTTCATAATGTTGAGGTGGAATTTCTTTTCCCATAGTTTGAATTTAAGTGGTAAATAGAACTCTCCCCAGGGAATACCCAGTCAACCACTCAGAATGATGGTGCAAAATTATGTATTTATTATTTAATTTATATGTCCCGTTTCTCCCAAAAAGACCCAAGGTGACTCACAGATAAAATGATGATGGTGGCAAAAAAGCAAAGAAATGGAATAAGCTATTATGTTTTTATTCTGCCTTTGCACACACCACACACCTGTGGTTAAGAAACATCAGTAATTCAAACAGGATTGAGCAAAATGTTCTTCATCTGTGACTGTTTGAATGTTTCAAATGTTTCTCTGCCTGAATGTTTCTCTGCCTGAAAAACTCTGTAAGTAGAAGTAGAAAACAAATTGAGCAGAAAAGAAAGTTGTCTCAACTCTTTCTGTCAGATGACTTGCATAGTCTCACTGTGGAGATTTTTTTCCTCTTTGATTATTACATGTAGAAAAATTTAAAATTGACTTTTACTATTTCAGTTCTGGAATACAGAATGGGAAACATATTCCAAATATTCAAAAATGACTAAAAGCATGTATAGGATCTTGAGAAACCTTATGAGAATAATAGCTAATAAGAATTTTCACTCTTTGAGACCTTTTCTGCACAAAATTTGCATGCAATTGTTTTGTGCAAAAACCAGCAAATATATTATTTCTGCACCAAAATGCTGTTTCCAGTGCAGAAAATGCTTTTTTTTCTGTGCAAAACTTTGAATAGTCTTCCAAAATGGCAAAGTTTTCACATACTTTGAGAAAAGAGTGAAAATAAAATAAAACCCTGAAGTTACTTTTAAAGTAACTTTTGTGAAGAAAATTGTTGAATAATTACAACCCTACTCTGAAATGTTACAGTCAGTTGTGTCACTTTGGAGCTCTCTCATGTCCTTGCTTTGCATGTGTACACAAGAATCAATTAAAATTGTTTGAAAATCAAAAATCTGAGTAGGACAACTTATTTTAAACACATCTCCTTTCTTTTATCCCAGATTTTCAAAGATTGACAATCAATAACCATTAAAAGAAAACAAATACACAACACAGCACATGATCTAAGGCCTGCTTTCCTTGTGCAATCCATCTTCAAACACCTGCTCAAACAAACAAACAAACAAATGGTTAAGAAGTGAGTGGCCCCACTGGCCATGCTGTCTGAAGGATTCTGGGAGTTGTAGTCCAAAACCTAACTTTTCCAATCTCTGGCTGAGAGCATATTTCCTTGAGAACTTGGAGATTCCCAATTATAACATACAATATTGGACAGGTAGGCCAAGAGATAGACAGATAGACTGCAAGACAGCTTGAAATAGTGTTCTGTGCACAGTATCATGGGCTTCGGTTCTGATGGTTAAGCTTTGGTCTCCTTTTGATTTTGGAAGACTGAACAATGAATAAAAGGGTTACTTTGTACAAATAGCACTGACCTTTGTCTGATGGAATGTATGACCTGATCAGCTGGATGAATGTGGTGACTCTTTGATCAGAAGGATCAACATTCTTTTTCCTGCTGTCACCATGAATTTGGCGTATCCATGGTTTTCAGCATAGTGACAACCATCAAGTCCTGTGTGGCCATGTGCTCATTATAAATGTGATCAAAAGAATATTTTCAACCCTTAATGTTAATATATAATGTGTACAAAGAAGAAAGGAAAGCTTTGCAGCTCTGATTTATACTAGAGAATGTAGCATGCTGTTTTAAAACAAATCACTTTATTCATTATTTTAACTCAACACATGAAATTTCCATCCTGTTTTGTCACACTATAAGCAATATAATCCTTCACCAAGTCCCTTTGGGTTATTACATTCCATCTCTTAGATCAGCAAGCATTGAGAACATACATGTAACACTGAAATAAATAGGATTATATTCCAATATTGATGCTTAGACAATCCTATAATAATAATAATAATAATAATAATAATAATAATAATAATAATAATAATAATAATGGTCACACTTTGCTTGCTAAGAAATGTGGATTTTTACAGGCAGGCTATGGAATCTATAATCAAGACCATCTCACTAAATGGCATAAATGTGTTCACTTGATTCCTAATGCTACGTATGTTTAGATATCTAATGGCATGGAATAACCACTTACTCTTCAGTTCTTTGTTCTTTACACTTTATACAGGCAGGATGCATTGCAAATCTTGCAAAAGATTTTTTAAGAAATACTCCTGTTGTCATTGACCATATATGAACCCTTGTGCAAGCATCCAATATGGATAGTGAAGGTTAGTTAATTCTCTCTCCCATTTTAAAAAATCCTTTCATCAGTTCCCTGCCCAAAGTTCCCTGAAATAATATTGCTAAGCTTGTATTTCCATATGAAATGCATGTTCATATTGATGACTTATGTTTTTTTATTTATTTACTATGGGTCAGAGCAGACAGGTGGGAAAAAGCGGCTTGAGTCCATCCAAAAGCAGGTCCGAACCCCACTGACCGCACCACCCACTCCAAGGCTGTTCATGCAGGGGCCAAAAGGAGTCAGATTATCCAAGCTTCTTTTTGCTCTGGTCCAAAGGACCAGAGCACAGCTTCAGCATGGCTTCCAGCTGCTTTGGAAGCATGCACCATCTAATTGGTTGGAAAGTAGCTGGAAGCCACTTCTTTCTGCCCACCTGTTTCACCCCCCAAATTAAATGATTTATAAAGGGAATTGTGTTTTTCTGCTTTGGTTTGTTCTGGCATCATTTCTGTTGAGGAAAGAAAACAGGAGGCTTACACTGTAACTAGTCCAAAATAGGAGAAAAAACAAACTGGTAAGTGTACAGTAAATCACTAAGTCCCACTGTAAATAAATACAACAATGCTATAATATTTCTAAATGAAGAGGCATGTCTAATTACTTGATTTGAAGGAACATAAACTGATAATACAGTTATTATATGATAACAAAAATATAATTGAAAAGCCCTAAAAAAAAACCCCACCTTGTAAGGATGTACAATGCTAAAAGACTGATTCTTCTATTTAGTCCGTGACTGATAATAAGGATGAGTGTCCCAATGATGCAAGTTCAATAACCAGTCAAACATAAATGGGAGTGTCCTGGTGAAGCACAATAAATCTCTGGTAGCAGCAATCAATCAACTTGCAAAGATTTTGCTGGGTTAGTATTTCAAAACTGTAAACACTCAGGGTAGTAATACGTAACAAGTGATTGAAGCAATGGTAGCATGAATATAAGAAGCATTACTCTCTCTGGAGTATTTGTGGCCATTTGTACTCAAATGTCTTCTTCAGGAACACTGAAGAAGGTGTTAAGATTAAGGGTTAGAGTTAGGTTTAGCTTTAGGGTTAGGGTTAGGTTTTAGGGTTTATGTCTTAGGTTAAGGGTTAGCATTAGGGTTAGGGTTTAGAGTTAGGGTTAGGACTAGGACTAGGGTTAAGGTTAGGGTTTAGGGTTGAAAATTTGGGGTTAATGTTAGTGTTAGTGTTGAAAGACCTCCAAAAATGGAAAGACAAGCATGGTTGAACAATCGATTGCAATAGGAAATAGGTCTTCATCTCATAGGGCTACCAGAAAAATGTAGAATACGTCCTTCAAATGTAAGACTCCGCATAAATCCACACCAGCTCACCAGGGTTTGGGTTAGGGTTAATGGTCAGTGTTACGGTTAGGTGTTAGGGTTAGGGCTTAGGGTTAGAATTAGAGTTTAGAGTTAGGGTTAAGATTAGGGTAAGGGTTTTGGGTAAGGGTTAGGGTTTTGGGTTAGGGTTAGGAATAAGGGTTAGCATTTCAGGGTAGGGTTTAGATGTTAGGGGTTAGTGTTACTGTTAGGGTTTGCGTTAAGATCAGGTTTAGGGTTTGGGGTTGGGTTTAGGGTTTAGGGTGTAGGGTTAGGGTAATGGTTAGGGTTTAGTGTTAGGGTTAGGAATAAGGGTTATGGTTTAGGGTTAGGGTTTAGGGTTTAGTGTTATTGTTAGTGTTTAGGGTTAGGGATTAGGGTCAGGGTTAAAGTTAGAGGTCAGGGATAGGATTTTGGGATAGGGTTTAGGGATTAGGGTTAGAGTTAGGGGTTAGGGTTTGGATTAAGAATTAGTGTTAGGGTAAGGGTTTCGGGATAGGGTTTTGGGGTTAGGTTTAGGCTTAGGGGTTATGCTTAGACTTAGGCTTTAGAGGTTAGGAGTTAGGGTTAGCGTTAGGGTTTTGGGTTAGGTTTAGGGTTTAGGGTTAGGGTTCTTCCATCATTTCTGTTGATACTCACAGGGTGCAACATGTCTGGTATGGTTTTTCATCTTAAAGTTGCAAGTTGTATTCTTTCAATCACTTTACAATAAAAGTGAACGTACTTGTGTAGTGTCCTGTTATGAGTGAGAGGAGACAAATTTGCTTTCCAGTTTGAACTACAACCTCCTTCATGCCCAGTCACTGGCTACATTAGCTAATACAGGCAACAATTAGGAGGCCATGATTAAATATCCATGATTCTACATGCCATTGTGGGTGAGCAATTCAAGTAGATGTGTAGACATCTGAATCAAGCAATTACATATCCTTCAACATTTCTCAGATAAAAACTGGGTCACATGTGACCAAACAACATCTGTGTGGTCAAGATGGCAAAAGTTAATAATGATAAAGAACATACAAGCTAGGAGGGGCTGGAGCAGTTTGTTTTTGCCTATTTCTGTCAGAAAGGGGAAAATTGTACCCTCCTCTTTGCACTCTCCCTTGCTGTTTTAAGTGAATGCACACTTATTTTGCACTTTGAACTCATTTTGCAGCAACTGAACTGAACTAGGGACAGAGGCATAAAATGGGAGGAGGAGAGCAAAACTGGGACATTTTAAAAACAACCGCAACACTGGGATGACATAGGATTAATTGGGACTGTCCCTGCCTAATAGATAATTAGGTCTACTTTAAATGAATTTGCAGAGATGTTGTAAATAACTGTTTGCTCAGATTCCTATTGACTATCTATGAATAAGGCAATCAGGCCAACATTTGTGGGACTTTCCCATTGGATCATGCTACTGTTAAGCAGCTTATTGGCTACTGCAAATGCTTAACAAGGTGAAATTAATACCAAGTTGGGTATGAACTGGCCACTAGTGATCAAAAATATATCATGCAGCACATAGAGAAGAAAGGAAATAGAGGGGCAGGGTGGATCTTTATGGTGATATAGGAGAAAGGAATGTGTCTAATTATGAACCTCAGAAGCAAAGGAACTATTATGGTAACAAATGATGACACAGTTTATACAAACACATCCTTGTTAGTTTGTTGCTTCCAATAAAAAAGCCCTGCAGCAGGAAAACATTGTGACATGTTGAACCATCTGAGCATAGAAATCACCCACTGACTGGCTATAAAAGCGAACAATTAGTTGCTTCTGTCAAATAATAATCTCACAAGCCTTTCCCCAGGTCAAAAATATCCAGTCACAGCACATTTTAAGATTTAAAAGAGGCAGGGTAGAAAATGGAGAGGAAGACAGGAATGTTAGATTGGGGATGCGCAGAATGCAGTTTATGAGATTTATTTTTGCTACTTTTGCAACCATTTCATCTATTCGTTATTTAGAAAAGTAATCACAATTAGCAATTGAAGTTAGCAATGAATGATTGCTCATTAAAGTCATAGCCCTTATAGACATCTTCTTTCCATATGAACCAATACTAGATGAGGGGCTGTTTTTGATGTATACAGAAAAAACTGTGAAAAGTCACATGAACCCTGAAATATGTTTATTGAATAAGATGATCAAGGAGGTAGTGGCTGGCCAACCCCAGTCAGTCATAGATGAAACTGATTGTTTGGTCCCAATTCAATTCATCTTTCAGCCTGGGTATGAAAAATAACTTCCATCATTTCCTATTTTGGATGATCATTTTGCTGTCAGTGTTGGCCTTGTTGATGGGGTTTTTTCCTGGATTCATCATTGGGATTTGGTATAATCTGGAAATATTAATATTTTAAACCAATTGACCAGTACAGTCGGCCCTTCTTATACACTGATTTTTTATACACGGATTTAAGCATACACGGTTTGAAAATGTTCCAAAATAGTATAAATTTACCTTGATGTTCCATTTTTTATTAGGGACACCATTTTGCTATGTCATTATACTTAATGGGACTTGAGCATACACGGATTTTGTTATACATGGGGGATCTTGGAACCAAACCCCAGCGTATAACAAGGATCCACTGTACTGTAATTGCTGGCACTGTTCTTCAGAGCCTATGTTCATATTTCTTTGTTTAGTCAGAGGTGTTGCTGGGAATCTGCATTTCTTTCCAATGACATTTGTGTTAATGGTGTTCTGAATGGCTCCATCATGCTCCCCACCATGCAATTCAGTATCTACAAACATGCAGGAAAATAACTGAGAGGTCATCAGAATGACGATGCCCAACATTCTCTGCCTTTTTCATCTTCTGAGATTATATGGCTATATATTCTGAACAGGTATCAAGAAATGACAGTAGGTTGTATGAGCTCATAGATTGGCTGAGACTCTATTGGCCAATGGCAGGATGAATACTTAATCAGAAAATTGGAATCCAACCTCTTCCAGATGGGGTTGTACATTCAAATGTTCAGTTTTATTTGTGCTATTGAAGCCAGCTTCATAAATAAGTGCCTTCTTCTATAGGTATTTATTAATCACTGGCTTTGCCTGAAGAACCAGCTGCATTTCATGGTCCAAAAGGTGGAAGAGGCATCAAGGGGGTCAGCTATTTTAGATCTGATCCTAACCAACAAGGATGACTTGGTTAATGGGGTGCAAGTGGTGGGATCATTAGGTGGAAGTGACCATGTTCTCCTGGAGTTTGTAATACAGTGGAAAGGAGAAGCCAGGCATAGTCAGACACGCATCCTAGACTTTAGGAGAGCGGATTTCAGTAAACTTAGAGAAGTATTGAGGGCAATTCCATGGTCAGAAATACTAAAAGATAAAGGAGTTCAGGACGGATGGGACTTTCTCAAAAGGGAGATACTGAAGGCACAATTTCAAACAGTTCCAGTGAGAAAGAAAAACGGGAGGTGTCTCAAGAAACCAGGATGGATGACTAAGGAACTTTCAACCGAGTTAAGTTTGAAACGGAACATGTATAAGAAATGGAAAAAGGGGGGAATCACAAAAAAGGAATTCAAAGAAATAGTAGGCATGTGTAGGGGTAAAGTCAGAAAAGCTAAAGCACAGAATGAACTCAGGCTTGCTAGAGAGGTTAAGAACAATAAAAAGGGCTTTTTTGGATATGTCCGCAGCAAAAGGAAGAAGAAGGAAACGGTAGGGCCACTGCGTGGAGAAGATGGCAAAATGCTAACAGAAGACAGAGAAAAGGCAGAATTACTAAACACCTTCCTTGCATCAGTCTTCTCAGAAAAGGCAAAGGGTGCTCAACCTGAGGATAATGGAGCAGAGGACAGAATAGAGGAATTTCAGCTCAGAATAAGTAAAGAGATAGTAGAGGAACACCTTATTAATCTAAATGAATTTAAGTCTCCGGGACCAGATGAACTCCATCCAAGGGTATTAAAAGAACTGGCAAATGTAATATCGGAGCCATTGGCAATAATCTTTGAAAACTCCTGGAGAACAGGAGAGATCCCAGCAAACTGGCGGAGGGCAAACGTCCCCATCTTCAAAAAGGGGAAAAAAGAGGATCCCAACAATTATCGTCCAGTTAGTCTGACATCAGTACTAGGAAAGATTCTAGAGCAGATCATTAAACAGAGAGTCTGTGAACATCTAGAAGGCAATGCCATAATCACAAAAAGTCAACATGGGTTTCAGAGAAACAAGTCATGCCAGACAAATCTAATCTCTTTCTTTGATAAAATTACCAGCTTGGTAGATGAAGGGAATGCTGTGGATATAGTATATCTTGATTTCAGTAAGGCCTTTGACAAAGTTCCCCATGACATTCTTGCAAACAAGCTTGTAAAATGTGGGCTAGACAAAGGAACTGTTAAATGGATCTGTAATTGGTTGACCGGCCGAACCCAAAGGGTGCTCAACAATGGCTCCTTTTCATCCTGGAGAGAAGTGACCAGTGGGGTCCCACAGGGCTCTGTCCTGGGCCCAGTGCTATTCAACATCTTTATCAATGACCTGGATGACAGAATTGGAAGCATACTTATCAAATTTGCAGATGATACCAAATTAGGGGGAATAGCTAATACCCCAGAGGACAGGATCAAGATTCAAAATGACCTGAATAGACTAGAAAGCTGGGCCAAAGCTAACAAAATGAAATTCAACACGGAGAAATGTAAGGTATTGCACTTAGGGCGGAAAAATAAAATGCACAGATATAGGATGAGTGACACCTGGCTGAATGAAACTACGTGTGAAAGGGATCTAGGAATCCAAGTAGACCACAAGTTGAACATGAGTGAACAGTGTGATGCGGCAGCTAAAAAGGCCAATGCTATTTTAGGCTGCATCAATAGAAGTATAGTGTCTAGATCAAGAGAAGTAATAGTGCCACTGTATTCTGCTCTGGTCAGGCCCCACCTAGAATATTGTGTCCAGTTCTGGGCGCCACAATTCAGAAAGGACATTGAGAAACTGGAGCGTGTCCAAAGGAGGGCGACAAAAATGGTGAAGGGTCTGGAAACCATGCTGTATGAGGAACGACTTAGGGAGCTGGGGTTGTTTAGCCTGGAGAAAAGAAGGTTAAGAGGTGATATGATCACCCTGTTTAAATATTTGAAGGGATGTCATATTGAAGAGGGAGCAAGCTTGTTTTCTGCTGCTCCAGAGAACAGGACCCGGAACAATGGATGCAAGCTACAGGAAAAGAGATTCCACCTGTACATTAGGAGGAACTTCCTGACAGTAAGGGCTGTTCGACAGTGGAATGCACTTCCTCGGAGGGTGGTAGAGTCTCCTTCCTTGGAGGTCTTTAAACAGAGGCTGGATGGCCATCTGTCAGGGATGCTTTGATTTGGATTTCCTGCATGGCAGGGGGTTGGACTGGATGGCCCTAGTGGTCTCTTCCAACTCTATGATTCTATGATCCCTTCTTGGTGGAGAAAGGGGTCTGGTCTACAATTATTTATGGACTAGGTCACCATATTGAACTGACTTGGAAGCTTTTACTTTGGAAAGTTTTATATTTGTGAAAGATGTTACATTAAACAGGAGCTCTGCTTTGCAGCCTAGGGAGCTATGGCATGCAACTCAGCTTTGGTTTGTGATCCAGGAAGCTGCTGAAACTACGTCCTGAAACTACATACCTAGAGCTGAGCTGTGCTTTGCATGCCTGAAATCTGTTGCACTGATGCTTAGATCCATAAGGTTATCTATAAAACCAGGCTGTTCATTCTGCAACTTAGTGAGCAAATGTTTATGTTAGTGAGATTTTTGCTTGACACAATCCAGTTTTCCTGGGGCCATCCCTTGTCTTTAGCCATCATCTCTATTAGAACATGGCTTCTGAGACCCTTATCAAATTATAGTTCATCCCTTAAACTTCCCCCCACCAGTCAAAGTTTCTACACATCTATCTTATGTACAGAAAAATATACACTTATTTGTATAATAATCCCAGTTGCCTGACATGTTTCAGGCACCTTTTAAGAAAAGGGATTTTAGAATATATTTATGGGAAAAACTATTTCTGCCATCCTATAATCCAAACAAGGAGGCTCTGCCTTTGAAAAAAAATCACACTTGAAATGGGACAAGAAACACACCGCACAACTCACCATGTAGTAGATTTGAGGTTTGGGGCAGGAAGCGGGGCCCCAATGGCCCTCCCACCATTGAAAGTGGCCAGCTTCCAGTATGCACACACCACTCCTTTCCACACAAAAGCACTCCTTTCAGTGCTGTTTTACAAACCAAAGACCTAGTTCCCTTGAACCCTTTTCTTTGCCACCTTTGTGCTCATGGTGCTTGTGGGCTTTTAACAGCTGCAGCAAATATACGCATTCAACAAATACAGCTTTTCCAAGAAAGAGATTCTACAACATTTATAATCCAGTCCGAGGTATTTTCAGTTATCAAAGTGTGCCTATGTGTTATCATCAACAGTAATGTGTATTTGCATTCTGGTTTTTTTTTTCATGTTAAAAATCATATCCAAAGTAATTTACAACAATATTATAAGAGAGTTAACCTAGAAAAACAACATTTCCAGGTAACTTAACAATTACAACTCCTGGTTGAACGCGGCAGTAATAATTCACAGAGATAAAGCAACCACCAACACAACAGCAGAAATAGCAGAAGAGAAAGCGAGAAATCAAAGTAGCAACAAAAATAGGTTTTCTCCAGGGTTAAATAGTGCCCTAGACACAACCTCTAAAGATAACCAAACCTTCATTGTCTCTAGGAATTTCTCCTTTGTGTCACTGGCACAGCTGTGTAAAGCAACACAAACCTAGAAGGAGCTCCATCCAGCGCCATGGAAAGGGCACCCCAGGTGCCCTAGCTCAGCGCCAGGACATCACTTCTGCACCACTCCATTGGGAGGCGGCATGGTCATGACATCCTAATGGCGGCGTCCATGTAGAATGGGCACCACCATTTTGCACGTACTAGGTATGTACTAGGGTTAGGGCGTCCAGACCCTAGTACATACCTAGTACGTACTTTTTACACATCTGGAATGCACCAAGGGTATAGTAGGAAAATATATTCTTATGAAAACAAGCAGTTGAGCAGAAAAGCCAACTTTAGCAGGCATAGACCAATATATGTGATTTTTTTCAGCCCAGTCCTATACTTTTATGTTACTTGTCACAGATTATTTCACTACTGATCATTAGTTTACTGATAAATATGCTGTTGTATTCTGTATGTAATCAAACAGAATGGTACAATTTCCACTGACTCAAAAGAGGTGAACTGCACTGGGAAAGTAACTTACCAATTGATTAAATGTGTTTGCACATTTTATAGTCTTATTACTATCAAGTTATGTTCTGAGTATTTTAGAGATATGTCAAGCTAATCTAAGACATTTCAGTTAAGTAGCTATGACTATTCTGGTCATTCATTCAGCATTAGTAGGACTGGGAAAAGATATGTGAAAGAATCCAAGAATCTTTGGAATAAAATCAAGCTGTGTAATTGTTAGATGAAAATGGACAAAGAGAGAGAGAGAGAGAGAGAGAGAGAGAGAATAAGAGAGGTTTGAAAAATCAGCAAGGAATTATGGGTTGACCTTTTTTTAAAACTGATAATTTTTTTAAAATTATTTTTCTTTGAGGTTTTTTTATGGATAAAAATGTTTTCATATAGTGGTCCTGAGACTACATCTACATTGCAAAACTGCAGTTACAGGCCTGGTGTAGAGCTCAGGACTGCATTTGCTGCTGAAACAGTGCCCTCACATTCATTCACAAGTTCTGAAAAGTATTCTATAGAAGTGTTGTTATTGATACCCAACCATGAAATAACGAGACCAGACACGTAAATTGGATGAATAAAGGGCCATTTATTTGACCTATAATCTATTTAAAGGTAAGCATTGAACTTCAACCTTAACTTCAAACTCTGAGCAAATTGTTTAAAGTGAAAAGCCTGGTGCGGGTCCAACTGAAGCCAGGGTCAAACCTAGACTTCCTCTTCAGCCTTCCCTTTGGGCACAAACACCGAACCCCGAGGTAAATCCAATGATATGGATTGCATCCTCAGTCCAGTCCTAGGAAGGTAAACATAAGGCACTCTCCCCCAAATCCCCACGAATTTGTAAGGTTGAGCAAAACCCCCATGTCTACCCCAAAGGCAGGTTCTCTCACAACTCCACGCCCCTTAACGGGTTAAGCTGATCGAGAGCCTAACCTTTCACCACAAAGGGGTGCCAATGGTGCGTACCAAACAGTTCTTTAACCCCATATGGGCCAGTGAAACCTATTTAACATCCACCCAAAGCCAATCACCAGTCCCGGCACACAGTATGGGGTAGGCAAAAAACCCCGGGAAAAGGGGAGAAAATTCCTACCCGGCCCCGAAGCAACCAACAAAGTTCATACTGCATTTAGGGTGGGAGGGTGGGCTGCTTCATGGAAAAGAGGCAGGATGGGGGGTGCACTGTCCTTATATACTAACTCCACCTCCCATCAAATGCCTCAGCTTAGTCCAATGGACCTTGCTTATATTGAAAATTCTGGTCTCTATCATGGAGGGTATCAAAGCCCCACCATTCCTCAAGGCTCTGCCAATCGTCCTGGTGTAAAATCTATTGAAGTATTTAAGGTGTGGCTGCATTTCTATCTTTATACTCAAAGTTTGTTTTCATTGCTGGATTTGTGTAATTTACTCCTTAATGTTTTATTCCTAAATATTTTTGATACAGATTTATGTAAGAAGCAGAAACAAGCCAATATTTCATGATCCATTTATTTTCAATGTAAATTTATATCGGTGCACGCACCAGCTATTATCTAGGAAATCGCCCAATTCATCTTCTAAACTGTTAAACCTGCCACACCAGCCCTTCTGTGTCTCTTTCCTTGTTGCGGTTATTGCTTGATCTGTGCTTTAAATTATTATTATGGACTGTATTGGATGAAAATGATATCATTTTCCAAAACTGAAAATAATGATGTTTGCTTCATACATTCTGCCTTGACCAAATGTCCATCAATAGGAGAAAAAAATCTCTATTCAAACCTGAGCACAGAGGCTAACAGCTAAGATGTATATTTAATTTATGTAAATTAACAGAAATATGAATTTCCCCCCCCCCCCCCTTTCAGATGATGTAAAAGTCATAGGAACATTGGAAATTGCTCTGTGACATGTGATTTATTTATTTTTCTTGAGGTTGTGCAAGAATGTTTCTGGCACATTTGTGGAGATGAAGAGACAAAGGAGAGAGAATTGTCTTCAAAATCTCTTATTTTCATTTAGACATAAGTTTCTCCACCTCAAATTTGATCTGATTTTTGCTAGCCAAGGGAATGATTTAGTGATTCCTGCCATCTCCTTGTACTTCAGTGATGGATAATACAGCCGTGGGATTGCATCCTGTTGCTGACATATATGTTCATAGATGTGTGTTATGTACATGTATGCATGTCTTTTTTTGGACTGAGAACAATGGCACATTGGCTGCATCCACACTGAAGAAATCCAGTTTAACCTGAACTGCCATGGCTCATTACTATGAATTCTGGAATTTGTAGTGTGTTGTGGTACCAGAGCTCTCACACAGAGAAAGCTAAATTCCCTAGAAAACTACAATTCCCAGAATCCCATAGCATTGAGCCATGGCAGTTAAAGGTGGTGTCAAACTGGATCATTTCTGCAGTGTGGATGCAGCCTTAAGCTAGCTTTTGGTGACCCATCCAAAACCTCACCCCTGCTAGCTTCCAAATCCTAGAAGAGGCTACTACTGCTGCAGCTATTGATGTTGAGAAGACAGAGGGTGCTTAAAATTCAGTGGAGATATGATATGAGCTCTAATAAGGAGAAAAAGGATGGTGCACTCATCTATGAGCACTTCCTTGTTTCTTCCTCTGCCTAGCTAAGTCCAGCTACTTCTGCATCTTCTGATGTTTAGATATTTTCCAGAGTGTATGCATTTCACTGCATTTATATTTTACTATGATTTGATGTAACTCTGGTTGCACATTTCTCCTGCTGTTATCTCCCGTCAGGGATAGGAGATAACTCAGTATTTTTCAAAGGTCAAATTTTGTATACCCTGTATACAACAGAGCTGTGTGTGGAGAAAAAGTAGATTAGCCGAACAACAGCAACTCTGAGTCATAGGCGGGTTCTAGACTGCCGCTTTGAGGCAGTCTGCCGCCGCCGCCGCTTGCTCCGCGCGGGAGCCGCAGCAGCCATACCACGCAGCTCCCGTGAGGAGCAAAAAAGAAGCTCCAAAATGGAGCTTCTTTCCGCGGCGCATTGATGACGTCATGAAGCGCCAAGGGCGCATTCGTGACGTCATTAGCGCCATGTGACGTTCGGACGCTCAGCATCCGATACGTCAATATGGCGCCGGCCATGTAGAAGGGCCGGCGCCATATTGTACGGACACAGTCCGTATTAAACTCAGGGGCGTCTAGAAGAGACGCCCCTTTTTTAAAATGGGACGTCCTGCGGACATCCCAACTGCCGATGTGTAACCGGCCACAGAGACAGAATCAACCAATCAAAAGAGAGTTGGTGCCAGTCAATCACAGAAAAGGCTGGAGAGGATAAATAGGGCTGTTGGTGACAGGTATGGTCAGATAGGGCTTGATAGTCAGAGCAAAATGATCTTGTGTGTCCAGTGGGGGACAGATTTTCGGAAGGTTCCAGGGAGAGAATCTTAGGGCTAAGGCCTAGAGAAAGGACTTATACCCTGAAGAGTGAAAGAGTTTTATTTAGGTGTTAACCTGAAGGTTTTAATTAGTCTGAAGGCAGAGATAGTAGTTTGATTTAAGAAAGAGACTTTACAATCTAAAATATAAGTGCATTATTCTAATAACTTTTGTTAAAACCATACTTACAATAATTTTTTGACTTTGTTTTTGAAAAGGCTTATCTGCGTCTTGACTGATACCCCTATTTTTTGTTTTTTGTTTCACACCAAACCTTTAGTTTTTTCGACAGCTGGTATGCAGTTACAGAAATAAGAATTTGACCCCCCCCCCCAATTGTTAGCTGTACACAGTTCCTAGGCATTTCCTCTCCTGGCATTGATGAGGTTGAGATCTGCATGATTTCAATAGAGATGTTATATCCCATGTCCTCATATCTAATTTGTTTTTGTTTTGTTTTTAAAGATTGAAATTTAGAAAGCATATTAGCATTGTAGCTCTACTCTGTTAACACAGCTCTTTCATTCTTATTTAAACTTGCAAGATGATCCCTTTCAATTGTGGGTGAGCTAGTTTTAGGAGGCTTTATTCCTCCTGGGTTTACTTGTTTATGTCAGTTGGCCAAGCTCAAGAGGATGAATATAATGCCACTCAGCTGTGTAAGCATGTCTATATTTTTCTTTATGAGCAGACAATCATCTTTCCATTCTATCCTTCCAGGTGCTGAGAAAATGTTGAAAAGGCATTTGATTAAAATCAAGGTTTTGAGCCCCCTTGACCTTGGGAGAGGTATTTTATTTTTTGGACATCGAATGATAGAATTCTCCAGCCATTATGCTGAAAGAATGTTGTAGCATGTGCATGGGACTTCCCAGAGTTCTGTCTGAGAAAAAGTGTATATGAGATTGTTAAGTTAAGGTGGCATGCATCGCATTTCCTGGAGTAATGCAGTATGACAAAAACTGAATTATTTTCCATTTTATTTGTTTGGACCTATTCAACAGGTAAATTTCAAGGCATCTTGTTATATGATAAAAGAGCTCATCAGATAACAGCAACAGCAACAACAAATATTATCATGTTTATTCATGATCTGAGGGGCCAGGGGAGCTCATATGTCCCAGGCTTTAGAGGAGGAGGTGGGCAGGGCTTGCTTTATTCATGAATTTTCCACATTTGTGGTCATCTTGTTCCCTTAACCCCTCGAATGTGGAGGGCCGATTGTATACCTAAAGTAAAAATAATAACATGGAATATATAAAAACTAGCTTTGCAGATATAATATTCAGTGTACCATTATCTTGCAGTTATTGCTTACATTCAGATCCTGGGTGAGGGGACTGTTTTGCACTACATCTCCAAGAATCTATCAGACATCATGGGCCCTGGGCATGCTAGCAGAACATTCTGGGAGCTATAGTCTAAAATTAACTTTTCCTAATCTATCTCAAACATGCTTGGGATGGACTAGTGTGGAATTTATAAAAACTAACTTGCAGATATAATATTCAACAGACCATTCTCTCTGATGAAGTAGAATGTAAGCTATCAATTAAAACTTCCCCACACCAAAATTGAGAGGAGGAGGAGCAGAAGGAGGACGACAAACTCATGGCTTCTTTAGACAAGAATTCTAAACACTTAACTGAATGGAAGTAAGTGCATAGTAATGCCACAATGGGACATTTGTTCAGTTCTGGAAGAATTCATTCCTCATGCCTAATCTCTGCAAGCCAAGCTTTCTTCTAGTTGCTTAAACACCTACAACACCCAAATTTCCTTCTGATTGCTTAAAAGACCACCTTGCTTCCAAAGGGATGGGAAGATCTTAAGGACAATGCCAGGAAAGTTTGTCATGGTAAAAAGATGAGTAAAACCTTAGAAAAGGTATCCACATTCTGACATTTCTTTTTCAAATTCAGGTTATGAATAATGGTGCAAAGTGAAGGACAATGTTGAATAAAGGCATGCTAAGAGCAAAGGATTGTTGAACAAAGACATGCTAAGAACAAAAGACGTAGCTGAAATGTGGCATGCAGCAATCTCTGTAAGTGGGCACATTAGGCTTGCAGTTATGTCTTATATTCGGGTCCTGGGGGGTGGGGTGGAGGACTGTTTTGCACTACATCTCCAAGAATCTGTCAGACAGCATGGGCTCTGGGCATGCTGGCAGAGCATTATGGGAGCTGTAGTCTAAAATTAACTTTTCCTAATCTACCTCAATCATGTTGCTAGTATACTTGGGGTGGACTGGTGTGCCCAACAAACTGCTAAGGGATTATTGACCTTCATATATAAAGAATATTTCAGCATGAATTGCAAATTAATCAGTTCACCAGTGCAATGAGGTCTGTCCCATATAGTGAACTGTGGCTTTTAAATGCCAATGGTATGCACTATTTGCAAGCTTAAAATATGTAAGTGGAAACTGGATCAAACATCCATTTAACGCTAGAATAATTTTAGATATCCAAAACTTGGTTTTAATTCTTAAATTTAATGGAAACCATTGCTGGATGTAGTTAAGGTGAATTCCTCATAGTTGATGCAGTCTCTGATGTGTTTATCTAAATTTCAGTGTAGGAGTCTGATTGTACCAGCATTGGACACATTTTCAAAGAAGAACGTTCCGCACTTGTTGAATGGTGCATAAAGGGAGGATTATTCCAAGCACTCTTCTTTGGAATTTGTACACAATTCTTTTCTGAGATTCTTTTTAATGGTCCCTCAAGGTATACCTTCATCTCTTCCAAGGGCCAAAAACAGGCTTGCTCTCTAGAGAAGCTTGTGCCAATGTTAATCTAATCTTCTATTGACTGAAACTGCATTGTTTGAATTACTCCAACTTGTCAACTATGCTTTTAAAAAAGTAAAGAATAGCTACAAGCTTCATCACAAACTTCTGCCAAAACAATACTGCACATTCTTCTAGTCCCCGTCCCCCCACTAATACTAAAATAGTTATTTAAATAAAGAATCCATCTTTATTTGGAACAGTCACACACATTCCTTATTACATGCATGACATTTAGGAAATGACACTGAACTGAAATGAGCCATCTTTTAAATTCTCACTATACACCTTTAAGAAAACAATCTACAGCTTCAATGCATGTCCACTCCTATTTTGGGCATGAAGTTTAATAATATTTTGGACAGGAAGCTTAATAATATCTCATGTCACCAAAGATTTTGCATCTGTGTCTGGTGAAATGGAGGATATATATTAATCTGCCACTATATGAGTAGTCAAGGAAAAATGTTCTTGCCTGCATCTTCCATTCCTTGCCAAAAAGGACTCTTTCCCCTTGAAAGGCGGCAATATTTTTATTACAATGTAAGTATAGACATTTATTCTGGCTGCTAGAAAACTAAGAGCCAGAAACTATAGACTGACAGACAGAAGTAAATAGAATAATCTCTTCTCTTTTTCAGCTTTTTATGTCCATAGTTTAATGGGGGGGAAGTTATTGTACCCCTTGTTCTATAAGGGAAAGTTTTGTTATAAATTATACTTTTAATAATTTTGTTTCTTTTATGTATGGCTATTTTGTTGTTTCATTTTGAAAAATCTAAATGATAGGTTAATCTAATTTTGTATTTTGCATTTTATATATTCACACACACATACACACACACACACACACAATAATAATGCAAATTATGGTAAAAAATGAAGTTACAATTACAGCTACAGTTGCACAGAAGCACCAATCAGGGCTGGCATCCTTTGATATGCTCTTGAGTCCATTGTAAGAAAGTAGAAAGATTATGGCTCAGTTACAACTGTCTAGAGAAAGCCATCCAACAAAATTCAGGAAAATGGGACATTAGAGAAGCAACCAAAAGGCCAATGATAATGCTGTAAAAACTGGAAAGACATACAGCTGATAAGTGAGGAAGGACAGCTGTTGTCTGAATATGCCACAAAGCTGTGCTTTATGGAAGAGCAGCAAGGAGAAAGACATCATATCAAAGCTCATTTAGAATTTGCAAAAAGGATGTGGGAGACATAGCAAATCTGTCAGAAAAGATTATCTGGTCTGATGAGACCCAGATTGAACTGTTTGGCCTTCTCACAAATGCTATGTGTTATTCAAAGCAAACATTCACTGGCCAGATAAAACCATCCTTGTGATGAGGTGATGGTTGAAACATTGTGTTATGGGTATGGTTTTCTTTGGCATGGATCACATAGCTGATAAGGATTGAAGGCAAGATGAATGGAGCCAAATACATAGCAATTCTAGAGAAAAACCTTTTTCAGTCTGCAAGGGATTCAGGACTAAAGTAGAGGTTCCCCTTTCTGCAGGATGATGGCACTAAACACAAAATCAAAGCAACACTGGGGATGTTTAAAAACAGGGATCTGAATATCTTAGAATAGCTCAGTCAAAGCCCAGATTTCATTCTGACTGAGATCGTGTGCTGCTGTTCACCAATGGTCCTCATCCAACCTGACAAAACTGGGACACATTTCCCAAGAAGAATAGATAAAAATTGCAGAATCCATGCATGCAAAGCTGAGAGATTTAAACAGGACGTCTCACAGTTCAGTCTTACTACCAAGGTTATTTTTACTACTTCTTGACTCTGATGCTCAAATACTTATTCTACCAAGTATCATTTTGTTTTTGTTTACTTAACTTTTGTGCCCCAGGAAATCAATTTTAATCCTTCACAGCATTGAGCAGTTTGTATACATCAGGTGCTAACAATGCCAAGTCAAAATGTGAAAAAGCGTCAAAGGGAGTGAATATTTCACTGCAACTTCAGCCCGGTACATATGGGCCCTTACTGATGCCCTCGTCACATGCTAGGGTTGCCTGGGAACGGAGCACCCACACACCCCACAACCTTAGCATGTGACAAGGGCGTAACAATGGTGGTGCCCTGTATACATGGGTGCCGCCATTGTTAAATAAATGCTGTGAAGTATCCACATGACACCATGAGGCACTTACGTAATGAGTGCACCTGTGATGCACTTGTTACACCACCACCACAGCTTGAGAAGAACCCGCTTTTCAGGGGTTATTTTTTCGCCGGTGGGAAGCCATGTGGTTTGGCGTTTGTGGCTTCCCTCCAGCGGAAAAACAGGCACAGACAGGCCACCCTCTTGGGGCGGTCTGTCCCGTGTCTTCTATTACTTGCACAAGTACAACTTGGTATTCTGGCAAAGCCTTTGAGGATAACTCAATACAATGTCTGGCAATTTACACCAGGAGAACAAGTAATATAAAGATGAAACAGATAATTGGTGACATTGTTCTATGAAACCTGTAACAGGTTATGCTTATTTTTGCTGCTGCTGCTGTTCATGTATGGCAGAGCAAAGTCCTGACCATAAATAATAAAATAATAATAATAATAATAATAATAATAATAATAAATTTTATTTATATACCACCTTTCCAACAGATCAAGGCGGTTTACAGAAATGCATAAACAATTATATAACACAAACACAACTAAAAATTCATCCCCTTACCTTAACTAAATACAGTTAAATTAATTACATTAATATATATTAAAATATACCCTCTCCTACCAGCCAAATTGACTGGCCCTTGCCCTTGCCTTTGCCCCCCCCGAAGCAGCTCCCCCAAAGGGACAGCAGGCCCGCAGCAGCAGGCACCCAGCTTTTATCCCTTTCCCAAGGGGAGCAGGTGTTCCTGGCTGGGTACCTGGGGCCTGGTCCTGGCAGGAAGCAGTCTGAGGCCAGCAATTCACCAGGTGAGATGAAGCATGCAGGAAGCAAACAGCAAGTCCACACAGCAGTAGGAGGTGGTGGTGGGGTGGCCTGTTATTCTCTCCTCTTCCCCCACTTTGTGCTTGTTTTCCCTCAGTGCACAATTAAAGAATGGAATGTGTAGTTTTTCTTCTTCCAGCTGTGTCTTCTTCTCACAGACTAATCTGGGTTTTGTAGGGCAGAAATTCAGCCCTGTTTCCTGTTAGAGGGAGAATAACTAAAACACAGCCCTGCCTAGCAAGCAACAGAAAGTAAAATTTACTTTTCCTACCCACATTGCTTATAGATAGACAGATGAGCCCTGTATTTACTAGGAACCCTGTTGTACTAGAACCCAGTGATATTGGCCTGTTACAGACAGCCAAAATAAAGCTGCTTCGAGTCACAGTAGAGGTATGGTGTTTCAATGATGCATTGGGCGGACTGCAGCATGGTTTTGATGTGGCTTCTGGACTCTTAGGACGCATGCATCATTGAAACACCATACCTCCACTGTGACTCGAAGCAGCTTTATTTTGGCTGTCTGTAACAGGCCATTATCTCAGTGTGAGTGTTTGTGTGTGTGGAGACTAGTATAATCTACAATAATTGAAAATTCACTCTGCCTTTCATTTTTTCTTTATTTCCACCATTACTCTGAACCTGATGGGACCAAGTGAAGGGTCTCTCTTATAGAGTAGGATATGCAAATGAGACTGCTATGGTCACCTTGTAGATGAGCATTGACAGAGGGAGTGTGTCCTTGCTGATGCTTTTGGCCTCTCAGCAGTCTTTGATATCATCAACCATATCTTTCTGGAATGCTTGAGGGATTTGGAGGTGCTGGGCTTCAGTGGTTCCAGTCCTATCTCTCAGGCAGATACCAGATGGTGGTGTTTGGCGATAGCTTTAAAAAGAACTTTTATATGGTACACCACGAGGTGCATTGCTATCCCAGTGCTGTACATTGGGCTATCTCTGTGTGAAGTTTGGAAACTTCATTTTGTTCAAAACACGGCAGCCAGATTGATTGCAGGTACATCCAGAAGTGATTATATTGCACCAATATTAAAATCACTCCAGTGGATGCCAATTAGATTCCAGGCAAGGTACAAAGCTTTGGTTATTACCCTTAAAGCCATACATGGTTTAGGTCTAGGTTACCTACAGGATTGAATCCTCCCAAACAATCTGCCCCATACACTCAGACTCTTTGGCGGACATTTAGGCCTGTTACAGACTGCCAAAATAAAGCTGCTTCGAGTCTCTTTGGAAGTACGCTATTTAAACGATGCATGGGTCCTAAGAGTCCGGAGGTCGCGCCAAAGCCACACTCCATTCCTAAGCACTGGAGGGCAGCTTTGGTGCAGCTTTCGGATTCTTAGGACCCATGCATCATTTAAACAGCATGCCTCCAAAGAGACCCGAAGCAGCTTTATTTTGGCAGTCTGTAACAGGCCTTACTTGAGTCAGCCACATGCTGTCTTCTTCATCTGCCCCTAGACTGTGGAATGATGTGCTACAAGAGATCTGACAGCTGAACATGGTATTTGAATTTCAAACAGCACTGAAAATCTGGCAGGTTTATCAAGATTATTTTTAAATTGTGAATTTAAATGATGAATTTTAAATGTGGACTATTTTAAAATGTCTTGTCTTTTTAAACTGTTGCATGTTTTAATTAAAATGTGTTAATGGATGTTGTTCATTGTTGATTAGTTGTTGTTCCCCATCTCAATTCACAGGGAGAGGCGAATAAGAAATAAATATTATTAGTATTACAGAATTTGAGGGTAGCATTTGGAGAGTATGTAGGTTACAAATAGCTCAGTTGAGTACCTTTGTGATGGTTTTTTAAAAAAAGACCTGCAAGTTGTTGTTCTGTAAATTTCCATGTTCTTTCTCTCCCTGAAGATGACAGTAAACAGACCCTGGATATGGGCTTGCAAAGAGTGTGGGACTGCATTTTCAGCTGAAGCTTAACATTCACTGAATCCAAGAGCTTTGATACTGTGGTAAAGCTACTTGAACTCAGTGGTGCTCTCATAGAGCCATTTGCTGTGAAGTACAACTGCTGAGAAAACTAAGAAACATATTTTATAGAATATTTTGAAAGTTTTAAGAGTGTGTGTTTGGAGTGAATGGGAATCAATGGCTTTTGAAGCTTTATCTAGGAACAGTATTACGCAGGTATACCTCAAAGTCTTGTACCACATCTTTATTTTATTAAAATTCATTCTGGTAGGGGTCTTTTCACTGTTTTCAATGTAAGAAATTCCTTTTTATTATATAGTCACTCATTTCCTTCCCACACTCAGGTTTGTTGCTTTGTTTGTCTGCTTCACAAAGTCTTTCTCTAGAGCAATATTTTTCAGCTCTGTGACTTGGCATTTGTTTTTAAGGTTAGAATTAACAATGCAACCCAATATATGCCTACTGAAAAGTGAGTCCCACAGAGAAACATACTCCAGAGTAAGTTGGTATAGGACTGAAGGTAGACATAGCCTTCTTCTCTTGCACTTCTAGCATGGGAGAGGAAATACACTAAAGGAGCAACCATCACATTCTATACATTACCATGTGCTCCACTATGGAGATGCGGAGGCATTATTTTTCTGCCTCCCAATTAGGTGCTATGGGAGAAAAGAACTCTGCTACCTAAGGCAAGCTCAAATACTTTGTGTATCATTGCACAGAAATGGGTATTTGAAAGTAGGTGCTCCATCATATCAATTCTGCCATATTCTGGGGATGAGCTTTTCTCCTCACAGCAGGAAAGCATCTACACCAGTGGTGCTTTCTGGAGACATATTAAGGGAGTCCTGATGACCTGACTACTAGTGTCCCATTGGTGTCCTATGAAAGTGCTAGTGACTTCGGTGTTATCCTATAGGTGTTCTCATTTCCATCAGCACAGTTGTGCTTGAAGCCTCTCGGCCAAATACTTCTGAAAATTTTAATCCCTAAATATGAAATGTTACTGAATTTTATGTATCCATGGTGCCAATTGTGTTCTGCACCCTACCCCTTCATTGTTTAATCCTAGTATTTATTAATTTAATGAAATGTATCTTCAAAACGATTGTGGAAACGCAAGCTCTAATATGCAAATACCATAAGGAGAGAAGCAAAGATTGGGTTTGCCCCAGTCTTCATGACAGTTGCATGCCTAAGTATAAATGATTCATTTACAAGCATTATACATATACTTTTTAAATGAGTTTTTCAGGCTATGTGGCTCTGTTCTGGAAGAGTTTATTTCTGATGTTTCACAAACATCTGTGGTTGGCATCTTCAAAGAATGCTGGCATGGGAGTGAGTGGGGTACCCATACTGTGTGATCCTTGGTTGAGAGGAAGTGATTTACATGTTAATCTGTGTGCTGATCTGTTGCTAAATGGTGAGGCCTCAGGGTGATCCATTCTCTGCTGTGAAAACCCCTGACCCTGGGTGGTTTTCATTTGCATGTGCCGGGTCTTGATTTTGGTGCTTTTCAGGACTGGTAGCCAAACTATGGCGGGATATAAACCGCCATATAGTACATATTGTATACGTACTAGGGTTAGGAAAGGGCGGTGCTTCCGCACCCCCTAACCCTAGTACGTATACAATACATACAAGATGGCGGCACCCCTTCCACATGGGCGCCGCCATCTTTACGTACTGGACGCATAGCGTCCAGACGTGTCGCGGCACATATGACGTCGCGAATGCGCCAGCGGCACTTCGCGACGTCATCAGTGCGCCACAAGAAGAAGCTCCGAAATGGAGCTTCTTTTTTGCTCCGCGAGGGAGTCGCGCGGTTTGGCTGCTGCAGCTCCCGCGCGGAGCAAATGGCACCGGCGGGGAAGCGCCGCAAAGCGGTGGTTTGTATCCCGCCTTTGTTTACTTTTAGGGTTTCTTCTTGTCTGTTGAAGTTGTCTAGGTGTTTGTGGATTTCAATGGATTCTCTGTGCATTCTGATGTGATAGTTGCTGGCATGGTCCAGAAATTCAGTGTTTTCAAATAGTATTTTATGCCCAGCATGGTTTATAACATGTTCTGCTACAGCTTATTTTTCTGGCTGACCCAGTTTGCATTGTCTCTCTTGTTCCTTGATTCATGTTTGAACACTGCATTTGTCAGGAATAAACTGATCCAGAACAAAGCCCCATGACCCCCCCAAACCCACAAAAAACTGTGGATGCTGGTGTGAAAGCCTTCAACTTCACTATATACATATATTTGTATAGTGTTCCTATATTAACATCTAAATGAATAAAATAAAAGAAATAAAAAGAAATAAGATTGCACACATTTGCAAACCACCATAAAAGAGCATTTACATTAACGTTGCTACGCAATCATTTCTTCATTTCCCCCCTATATTCTGTGTACATGTGTGTGTGGTATGTGTGTGGATCCTGATGGCATATTTTTTAAAAGGTTGCTTCAGTCAGCGTCCTTTTCTTTTACTTTTTTTTCCTAAGCAAGATGGGATCATAGACTTTATGATCCTGCTGGGTCAGGATATTAAATTAAGCCTTCAGAGTCATATTGCCTTAATTTGAGCTCTAGCTCTCTCCGTGGGGATATTCACAATCCTTTCCTCATTTGAAAAATAATGCATATGACAATGCAGAAAATGATAAATTAAAACTTAAGTCATTACCACAATCACTGAGCTCGCTATAGCACAGAAATTCAACCACTGTCCAGTTTAGATAATCTATATTTTTAAATTATATTTTAAATATTTTATATTTCAGATAAGGACCAGTTTTATATGTTAGACAATGAAATTCAGCAGAGGTTCCATAGGTGAAATGGACACATCTGTCTCCAAACCCATAGATTTCTGCCTCTTCCCACCTCTATCTGTTCCATGTCAACTTCAAATGGACTTACAAATATATTGTCTCAAGTCCAATAGATGCAAGCCTCCATTTATATATACATTTTGTCACTAATGGCTGGATGTCTCAACTCACTAAATTATGTTTGTGCATATTTTAGAACTGTATGGATTTGTTCTGGGCACATTTTTTAAAATGTATGATTATTAGCAATAGCAATAGCAAGTACATTTCTATAATGCTTATCAGTGCATTTAAGCACTCCCTAGGCAGTTTACAATTTGTAAACTAATTGCCCCCAACAAGCTGGGTACTCATTTTAGTGACCTCTGAAGGATGCAAGGCTGGGTTCAAACTCACAACCTTGTGGCTATGAGAAGCTGCAGTACTGGCATTTAATCACTGTAACACAAGGGCTCCTGGTGCTATTGCCTAACACACTTTCTTCATATTATTTGATAGAATGTACAAGCCCAGATGTGTACAGAATTCTTAGATAGATCACATCTGTTTCTGTATACAGGTAGGACTCAAAAACATGTGTTGAGCCTCCAGAATTTACTGGATTCCACATTCCAGCATTTCTTACCCTTATCTCTGCTGGCAGCCATTCCTAGGGGCCACTTGTTTCTCAGATCAGTTTAAGATGGAAGAATTGTGAAAGACTTTAGGAGAGCTCAGACAATTGTTGTAAAGCAAAATATGTAGACAAGTTAAGCACAAGCGATATTTTTGAGATTCCTTTCCCAAAACCTGAAACTAAATGCAGCTATTTCAATAAAGTAAATGTTTAGGCTTTTAAAGACAATGCAAAAGTGTGCTTACTCGCAGAGACACCCACATATGTTCTGATGCTGATGAAAATATTTCCTGTTCTCCCAAGTTTTAAGATGCAAAGAACTTGATGCTGTCTAATGATACATGGTAGTGTTGTTGCCAAGTGACTGCTGTTTCTGCTGTTTTTAACACCAAAGGTTGGCAAGATGTGTGGTGCCATTTTATTTTGGACACACAACACACTGTGATTATCCTTGACTCTGTCACCTTGAGAATGGATTACTGAACTGTGTTCTGCACACAGTTACAACAGAAAATCGAGAGAGAGAGAAAGAGAGAGCACAAACAATGTATGACTAGACCCATTCACAGACTCTAGGATGTGAGGAGGTTGGATTAAAAGAAGCTCTTCTTTGCATTATAGAGGTATACCCACAGAGAGGGTTCCTACCAAGACAAAAATGAGAAGCAGTAGGAAAGGATGGTATGGTTGCAAAGAAGAATGTTGAATAAGACCACATGCAAATTCTCTGAGGCAGGCGACCTTTTCCCACTTCATAGTTATAATGTTTTGCTTCCACTTATAACTACCATGGCCATATCCTGTATTTGTTGCTTGATCTCTGGCAGTGAATGCTAAAATATCCTTCCCAAATTGTAAATTGCAGGATTTCATATGATATTGCCATGGCAGTTAAAGTTGAATCACAGTGCTATATTTGTGTAGTTTGAAAGGGCCTAGGGTAATTATAGAGGGAAAGCTTCATCTCAAAGCAGCCTTGAACATATTATAATATGGCTTTTTTATATATAACCTGCAGGACAGGCAAACAAGATATTTGAGTGTGTTGTTTCTGGAGAAAAGAGCACCAAAATAATGCTTTAGGTTTGGTAAGAGTTGGGTAATAAAGATGTCTCATTAGGGATAGATTTTTTGGGATGGGAGAAAATAATTGAAATGAGATTCTTGCCAAAAGTATCCATTTTAAACGTTCCAGGATATGTTGTGAGGCAAAGAGAATGTGTGGGGGTGGCATGGAGGTGTGGTGTATGCATGGTGGCCATACCTTCATTGCCTCTGTGCCAGCATCATGCCACACACCCAACCACATGGCGGGGGTGTCCCAGTGCTCTGTTGTCACAGCATTTAAACATGCTGCACCAAAGGAGCACTGAAAAGCCACCACCAAAGTGGTTAGTGCACCCTTTCCATGGCACAAAAAGAAGCCACTTTCTGTGGCTTCTTTTTGCTCCATGGAAAGGCCAGATGGGGTCCATGTCGTGTAGTTGCCACAGCCCTGATCTGTTGAGGAAAGCCCCTTTATCTCACAAACATGACCATCTGTCAGGTTTTTAGTGCATTTCAGAGAAATAAAATAGGTGAAAATTATACATACAAACAATGGAAGAATACAGACTGTTACACCAAGCCAAAATCTTCTGAATTTTGGTATGTGTGTGTTTCCTTCTGGCTCCAAATGGATGCTATACTCTGGGTGGTCATAATTCCCGAGGCGTGGGAGCATGTCCACACTACCCCATATACACATCAAACAGAATAGTTTGGGAGTTGCAAATAAGGGACTTTAACACCTCTGAAGTCAGGAAGATAGGCAATTGAGGCAGGATGTTTTGTCAGAGAAGCCATATAAGGCTAATTTACAACTCCACACTCACTCCAACATTACCAGACCAAGCCATCCTTTACAATGCAGATTTGATTTCCTTTGACATTTTCAAGATAGTTTTTGCTTATAAATGATGCCAACAATTCTTTGTTAGTGGGCTAACAGGGACACTTTGTTACTGTGAACTCTGATTGGTCCTGGTACATCCGTTCTTTCTCTGCTCCCCAAATGGCCGTACCCAACACCATCCTCCTCACAATTGGATCCAGAGTCAAGCCTCATCTTGTGTAAGTATTGCCATTCGTTCAGCCTCAAGCTATTCCAAGCTAACTTCTGATTTCCTTAGTCCTGGCATGTACGTGTGAGCGAATGTGGATTGTGGTGTGATTTTCCTCCTTAATAAAAGAAACACTTCATTCAGAGAATTCTGCCTCTGCAACATTCCTTGGGTACCCTTTTCTCTCAGTATACATAAGGAAAATGGTTTTGAGGGTCCTTGTAGCTGACCCAATAAACTGAGCTAAGTAAAATTCCCCTAGAAAGACTTAGCTACAAGACACACGCTTTTCATTCACTGGGGAAAAAAATGAGTACAAATGTGTAGGTTAGGGAAAATGCAGCATGCATGCACACAAACAAACATTTGTCATGGGAGAAAAATGTCTCACAATTTGATGTGAACAATTGATGGGAGTAGACTGTGCATGAGATTCATAGAAATGAGATCAAAACTAGACTATCTGCATCCACATCTTTAATATTCACTATATGTACTGTATGCCAGACGTGCAAAACAAGACATGATTACACACAGATCCCACATCCTTTTACATTCATATATCTCATAGGTGGGCAAATATGTGAGACAGGGGAGAATCTTGTACCATCAGCACCCCCACTGGCCACATCCCTTCCTGAGTGCACCAAAATAAACTTGTTGCCACCATTTTGAAGGGGGGGAAAATGAAGGACTATATAAAAAATCTGGACAACTTGGACAAGGTGAAAGTGGGCCAGCAATTGCCATTGCAGTGAGAAGCAGTTGCTTTTCCTCTCTGGAAAAGAGATATTTCTTTAAAGTAAGACATCTTTCATTTGGGGCGGGGGAAAAACCCTACATAGAAAATCTTCTATTTTCACTCAGCCCTAAATTCAGTATCAAAACAGACATGCATTTAAGGGTACTTATACTGAAGTAAGTTTCTGAATGGCATTTATTGTATTTCCATAATAAAAGGAACCTTGATCTATCCAATTGTGTGTGTGAATTGAATAGCTTTTGAATTTCTTTATGGCAAGGTACTGTATTTTCCCCCTTTACTGGCATAACGAATTTTCTCAAGTGTTGCTTTGTTTTGGTAACACAATGATTTTCCAAAGGAGGGAGGCACCATTTCCCATTGAGCAATTTGTCACCTAGGCAATGAAAGAATAATACCTATAAATCTAAAGTGAGACCTATTCAGACTAAGCATTGAGACATCATTGTATAATCATAACGTATGCACACAGGAAGTTGTTATTTCTGACTGCTTCTTGACATTACTATATTCATCTGCGAACCAACTATACCACTTACAGACTGAGCCCACAACATAATCTGTATTTTCATTTGTAACATTAGAACCAGGCTGAATATTTATAGCATATTTTTCCTTGGATCCCATTTTTCCTGACATGTTGGTCATCCCTTAGTATTAAGCAAAGGGTTGCAACAAAAATTCTCAAATTCCAGTTTTCAGGTAGAAAAAATATTTTGAAAAGTCAAAAATTTATATTATAGACAGCAGAGCTCTTCTGCCCTGACATTTATCATTGCTCTTTTTAGCTGAGAGTACTGGCTAATGCATTTCTCAATGAAGTTTGAATTCACCTGATGAAGTCAATGGGAATCCCTACATAAACTAGCTGAGAGCCAACATTGCTGGCTGGTTATATTTAGCATGGAGAAGGGAAGTCTGAGAGGTCACATAATTGTCATGTTTAAATATCTGAAGGGATAGCATGTAGAGGATGGAGGGAGCTTGTTGTCAGCCACTCCTGATGATATGATCAATGGATTCAAACTACAAGAAAACATGAGCATCTTTATCTAAACATTAACATGAGCATCTTTATTGTAAATTCAGCATCGGATGCAGGAAAGAGACTCCCTTTTTTTGGAGGTCTTCAAAACAAGCCTGGATGGATGTTTTCAGGAATATTTAATTGCATAATTCTGTATAGCTGTGGGCTGGACTAGATAGCCCTTGTTGATGTTTCCAACTCTATGTTTCTGTGAAAATGGTCTTCCTTTGTTTCCCCAAGCAGCCTTCAGTTACACCTGGAAAACAGTTCCTGATTGTACTAGCCTTACAAGACAGATTGTCAGCATAAATAACAGGATGCAGACCAGAAAGACAATACTTTTCCTCATTCACCAGACTCAGAAGAAGTCCTTCACTGAATTCTGACCATCAGCACCAACATAGAGAAAGATGTCTTTAATCCCTATTGAAATAAATCAGAGATTTAAGAAAGCTGAAATCAGATGTAAACACAATGACCCCAATCCAGAGGAAGTTAGTTTTACTTAAAGCACTAAAATCTGAGTTAGCTGTGATTAACATTTCCCACGTAGCTGCATTATTTTAATAACTTTCCAGACACTTAGGAACCTGAGAGTTTTGGCAAACCATCTTAATTACAGTGTTGTATGTCTCATCAGCATTAACTGATCACTCTTAGGATCAACATAAATTAGTTTCCTTGGATCAAAGAGATAATAGCATGTAGCTGATGAATCATATAAATTGGATATGTCTGCTTCACAATGCTAACACTGATCTCTCAAATTGAAATGAAGAGCTTCATTCCAATCCATGCACGATTCTCTTCTGTGAATACCCATGCAAAACTTTGTATTGGTATTCAGTGCAGGAATCCCATCCCTTATTCAAGGCACACATCACATTCATGAAGACATTTATCTGTGTAATCACTTCAACAGGTGGAATAAACTGATTGATAACATACATCTAGCTAACAAAAATGAAAAAGGTTTCACAGGTCACCAATATTCAGCTAGAATGAATGCCTCTCCTGATTATTCATTAATTAGGAAATGAAGGAAATGATTACTTAAGAGATACGTTTTGCAAAACATTTGTAATGTTAGTCTACTCTTCCTGCAGAAGAACCCATCTGCAGGACACATATATAACTTCAGAAATTGAAACAATTGCTTTGAAAGAATTAGACTGATTAAATTTATTAACAAGCAAACTTAGAGGAATGATCATCTCCCAATCAGGCGTGATCAGGGGATGAGGTTTTGCTGGCCTCTCAGGAGGAGAAACCAGTAGGTAAAAAAAATGCTGGGGGGGGGGGCTTAGGCTACTTAGGGCCTGCCCATCCATCACTCTCCCTCTTCTGAGATGCTGGGAGGCATATATGCACAAATCTGGAGACCAGGGTTTGAATGCCCACTCAGCTATGGAAACCCACAAGATGACTTTGAACAAGTCACACTCTTTCAGTCTCAGAGAAAGGTAATGACAAACCACCTCTGAAAAAAATCTTACCAAGAAAACTCCATGATAGATTCACCTTAGAGTAATCATAGATCAGAAATGAGTTGAAGGCACACAAGAGCAACAACAACAAAAAAAAAAGCACACATACAAAGCTTTGGTGTATTAGTTGACTATTTGGGGGAAATGGTCCTCAGAATTTTTAGGGGCATGGAGAGATGGTGGGAGTGTAGACCTCCAGGATCCTATCAGGCTATATGTCCTAGTTTTATCCCAGTTTAGATAATGTATACCAGGAACACTTTTGCAAATTGTTTGGAATCTTTTGGCTGAAGAGCACTGTTCAGGCAAGAGCCTATGAAAAAGAACAGCAAAATAACAATAACAAAACCAGCACTAATAAACAGAGAAGAATACATTAAGGGAAAGAGGGATTGAGAGGAAATCCCGGGGCCTCTAGCTCTCTGACACAGAAGTATGTTGAGAAAATAATTATCTCCTCAGAAGCAATAAAAATTGCTTTAGACCAGCACTGGTGCATAATTCATCTCCTCAGTAATCAAATTCTGACTTCTGAGAAGCTCTTGAATGGTCATCCTGGTGTCAAATGCTGGTGCTCCTGGAAGCTAATCCTCTTATAGACAATTTGCATCTCATAACAGATAATCAGCCACATGTCACTCTCATTTCGCTGCAACAGAGGAGAACCTCATTACTCTGATTGCTGTGATAATGGAAAAGGGTAATATCACAAAGGGTAGCAATCTTATGCGTGATTGTTTTAAACAGCACCATCACAGATTAAACATGAACCTTCTGGTTTTCACCTCTAAGCACTGCTCTTTGGAAATGAAGTTCTGTGTCTCAGTTAGGTGACCACTACAAAGAAGTTATATTAACAATCTTTGGCCTGACTTTGCCAGCTGCAGAAGATCTTGATACTGCACAGGATAGTTACATAATGTTTTGGTACTGTTCCTTGAGTTTTGAGACAGCACCACTGCAACCATGAGCAGTGCCTCCATTTTTCAGAGGGATTCCACATTTCCCAAATACAACAGAAGTTGTGGCATGGAGAATGGTGCAACCATGTGTGAAATACTCTGTTTACCCAGAATTCCCATGAAAACAGGCAGCATCAGGAAAAGACAAAGGACACAACTCTGTGTAGATTTACTGGGAAACATAGCCATTTAAACACACTGCATTATTGCTAATTAAAGATTTACCTTTGGAAGATGTGGCTATCTAAATCATGATCTGTAACATATTTGAAATATGACCAAGAAACTATGTTCTAAGAGGGGCCAAACAAACTTAGATAGTTGCTACAGCTAACAATGAGGAAACATGGACAGAAGAAAGTAATGTTCCTTTATTCTGGCAATAACAAACAGAATATATTTGAATATAGGTTTTAATACAAATGTAAATATTTTCATTCAAAATGTGCATCTGAAATTATATTTTCTCTGATACTACATACTGAAATCGATCTTCCTCTTTAACATATGTATTTAAATCTATCCTTTCTCTTATAATACATATTAAAGCATTTGTTTTGATATATTTAAGCTTCCAATAACAGCTTTGTAAAATTCAAAGAAGTGCAAAGTCTGTGAAATTTGGATCTGCACATTTAAACTGAGAGACATAGTCATATTGAATTACTGAAGCATTCTCTATTTTTGCATGTTTCTTTAGCATTTTGAACCAAGTTTGTCATATATTTTACCTCCCAGTAAAAGAACACAATCTTGGATTTACTAGACTCAAGAAGATTTATGTGGAAACTATTTAGTATTTATTTTCCCAAAGGTTATTCCTCTGCAATATATATTTCTAATACTGTATAAAATATTACCCCCATTCCATCAAGGAATTATAAATCTCATTTGAACAGTTGTGGAATATTGCAAAGAAAGACCAATGTGCTAGGTTACTGTATTACTGCCTGGGATTTGGTTATTCCCATGCCAAGTCAGAAAATGTTAAAACAGATTTCAAACAGTGATGCCTTAATTACATTTTTGTCTATGAATGTTTATGTAGGGCTTAGTTTTAATTAAACACATTGCCACTTTTAGCATCCTTTGATCCTGTCATTACATGGCATATGTTGTCTGTCATGATTTTTCTAGATCATAAAATAATGTATGACTCAGAACACTTCAACCCTGTTCTGCACCAAAAAAGCAGTGGGGCAAGCAAGAGCTTTAAACAATCTTTGTTTATATTTTCTTCAATCTATTATTATGCCTTCTTGCAGAGGGAAAGAATACAGAGGGGTCATCCCCACTATAAAAATAACTGAATTGCTGATTGAATTAAATGACGCTCGTTCCCATGCTCCTCAGTCTGAGCAACACTGTCAACATGGAGCTATTGTTTCATGTGTGTGTTCATGTGTGGGAGTGTTTACACAGATCCATCATTAATGCAAAAAAAAAAAAAAAAAAGCACTAAGGGAACAATTCAAATGGTGCCAGAAAAATGTAGAGATGCATGTGAGTCACCAGCCACACTCTAAGCCTTTCCTGTTCATGCTGGCAAGTGTTGAATGCGGGTGCATTTCTGTTCTGCCATTTCTGACTGCACCACTTGGTGGGTCTTCAGGGCTTCAGCGATCCTAGTACCCCCCCCTCCCCAATGCCCAATCTGAGGCCTTCCTCAGCCACTGGGAGCTCCTGGTGCAAACAGAACCCCTCTCCAATAAAGGTTGTTTAATGCCCAGTCCTGGTATTGCCAATAATATTTCAATATTTTTAATATTTCACTTCTTTCCCCCCCCACAAATGTCTGTTTTTATTTCAAAATGTACACATTTCCCTGCAGATTTTTAAAATAAATAACAATAACACTTATAACTTAGTTCATTGAAATCTAAGCTTAGTTCACTGACACCTCGTGTAACCTCTCCTGGCCTGGGGACTACAAGAACTTAGATCAGAGGCAGCCCTACATGAGGCAGTGTGAGACACCCATCTCAAGCAGCAGATCCTGGGAAGCTGATTAGCAGGGGCAGGACAAGGTGGTGCTCTCTATCTTTCCAAGAACAGCACAGTGTAGTAGTTTAGCTGTTGGACTACAACTCAGGAAACAAGGTTTTATTCCATATTCAGGCATGAAACTGGGTGACCTTGGACAAGTCACACTCTCTTGGCCTCGGGAGAAGGCAATGACACACCTCCTCTGAACAAATTTTGCCAAGAAAACCCCACGGTGGGTCTACCTTAGGGTCACCATAAGTCAGAAATGACTTCAAGGAACAACAACAACAACAATAACAACAACAAATAGAAGCCAGATGGATGATGGTTGAATCTTTCTTCAGTACTGGAAAAAAGATGACAGCAGACTAGTTTATGGAGTGGAAGACAGACTGTGTGGCATATTTAGTTCTGTCTTCCAAGAAAGGAGAATGTCCTGGAAACTCAAGAAGAAGATCTAAAGCAGCAGCACTATTTTGTTCACTCTGAAAATTTCAAGAGGGTTAAACACCTGTGTGTGTGTATTCTGAATATATGTTCAGTATAACTCGTGAATAATCACTATATAAGTGTACAGATGTTCAATCTGTGTACAGGGTACACATGTAGAATGCTGCTTGTGATCAGCTTTAAACCCGCATGGGTGAGTCACATACTGTCAGCCCCAGAAACCTTGTGATAGATTCACCTTAGGGTTGCCATAAATTGGAAACCATTTGAAGGTACACAACAACAACAACACATTAATAACTTGTGTACCAATGTGCTCAAAATGGAAGTGTAACCATGGGCAGATCCAGACTGATCAAAAAGACTAGAAAGTCTCAGACTTTGTTTCTGTCTCTTTCCCATTTTTTAAGCAGTTTCATACATGTTTTCTTCATCCCAGAATATTTCTCTTTCAGCTCTTGGTATGATCAAAGACTTTTTATAACAACTCTCCCAGGCTGGTTTATTTTAACCCAGTATAAAATCAGAGCAGAAAGAAAATCTCTATGTTGAATGTAACATATTATCTTCATTTATTTCACTCTCATTCAAGGAAGAGAGAAGAGTTATCAAATTACAAATTGATATCATATTACTACAGTTGTTTTGAACTTTTGACAATATTTTGGGTAGGGAAATATCTTTAAGTTATTAAGTGCAACAGACACTTTTGTGCAGAAACCACCACCACCAACAACAACAATATACTGTGTTTTGTACAATCCTCCCCATTTTTTTTAAAAAATCTGTAAAATGTAAAAAGAAAATAAAAAACATCCAACCTTATAGCAATTTACAATTTTGTTCTGTTCTATTTTGTTTTGATGGCATCAGCTCTCACTGAGAACCGGAAAACTGTGTATACTCTTTGCATCTGCAGTGTGAACATCTCATGGTAAAGGTCTATCACCAATAATACAGGAATGGCTTCTTTGTGGCATCTTCATCTGTCCATATATCATGATCTGCAGCAAGAACTATTATGTGCAGGCATGCAACCCCTGACCAGCTAGTAGGTAAATATTCACCTGGGTAGCATAGTCTCTTATGTTGTGGGATCAATACCATCTTTGACTTCATAACTTTAGAAATTAATATTGACAATTTGAGTTCTGGCCTACAAAATTCCTGTCATGACTCACAGGAGGATTGAACTGAACTTTTCTTGAAATCATCAGTCCTTTGAGAAAAAGCTCTTATCCATTCTTTTAAGGAGTGATGTGAGAAACCTAAGCTCTCTGAAGACCAAAAATGGCATTATAAACTTTTTAGAAGTTTGTTTTCTTAAATTCACTCTAGAGCGAAAGCAGTACAGCTCATTCTGCAGGCTTGGAGGAGAAAATGCCTAGCAGTGAATTAGTAGGGGTTAATAGTCCAACTAAGAAAATCTACTCTGCTCTAGTAAATCTAGATGAGCACACTCTTACTGCATACCAGATGGCACAGCCTCAGTCCCATGATAGTAATTGTGAATGCATTTGCCACTATTATGGATAAGCAAACAAGTCTTAAGCATCTTCTGTAAAGAATTAATGACAAAAGGATGCATTTCTGTGCTAATGCATCTGCTATTACACACAAGGCCTACTTTCCATTAGCAATAAAACTACAAATTGATAAAATAAGCTGATTTGACAGTGTATGCAGGTATGCCATTGTTGTTCACTAATCATCTCTAATTTCTGAAACTCAATGAAAAATTGTAATGAGAATATATTTTGAATGCTAACTTCGATGACAATTGTGTTCTGCATTCCAGTTTCTGGAAACAGTTACCCATATTAGTATGCTGTTAATTAGGGCTATAAAGTATGCTTGCAAATTTTCTTGCAGTCAAAGGGAAGGGGAGTCAGCATCTCTCAAACTGTTAGCAACAGGGGGGTTTTTTTTTTGGGGGGGTACATTTTAAGTTATCTTTCACATTTCAATACTTAAAAAATATTTCAGTATAAACCATTGTTTAAAATACAATGGTTTTGTGAAAAATGTTGCATTTCCCAGAAAGTTCAATGATATGGCAAAAATTATTATTTTTTGGCAAAAGGGGGCCTAAAATGCAAAAATAAAAATTAAAAAAAATGTGCAAAAATGTTCATGAACTCAAAAGTTGGATTTTTTTTTAATTGTCTGCCTGGAGCACAAAATAAGAGCAGATCTGCATTTTTGTTAATAAGAAACAAGATAATTTTAAGACAAATAAATATATAGAAGTGATATAAAAAGAGGGGCATTCTGTGGTGTTGGCATTACCTATGCTTTTTCAGAGAGCTTTTTCTTGACAATACCTCTGAGGATTATATTTTACGAAATCATTGGTCTTCAGTTTTTAAAATATTGTCACCCATGTGTCCAGTGTGGAGAGTGGTTAGTGCAAGAAGCTTGTTCCTTTTTCTAAGGGAAAGATTCATTTCACTGTTGTTCTTTGTCATTTAACTTATCAATTCTTTTCTGAAGTGGCAATCAGTGTTAAGTAGGGTTGGAAAAATCAAGTTTGTTTATTTGTTTGATTGCTTTCTCTGAGTATCACTTGCTGTTTTCATGTTTTTGTTTTGCATTGTGTTGCAAGACTGTGTTTTCTTTTCAGATTGAAATTTGCATCCTTGTATTTTCCCTAATCTGTATAATTTATGCAGCATTCCCCTATTGACTCGAGTATGTTTTCAAAATTAAACTACTTACACCATTTTCATTTTGAAATATACATGTTCTTTTGGACACATTGTTTTGTGGAAATGGGCCATAAACCTCAGAAATGTGTGAGGTAAAACATTCTGCCTTCATCAAAACTGTCAAGTACAGGCCTCCCTTCCCAATGGTGATGATCTTAAGTTTATTAGTTCTTGTTACATGTGATCAGGAGTCAGTTAAAAGGCAAATAACCTTTTGTAGGCATCAGAGCTTTGAAATAAAATTGCTTTTTCTAGGTGTAGGAGATGTCATTGGAACTGAGCAGCAATGGCTTTAAAAGTTTTAAAAATCTTTTCCAACCCATTGCCTTTTTTATTCTAGTCCCCAGTATTATTTTCTTCTTATGGGTTTCCTCTGTGTTTCATCACTCTAAAAGTCACCTTTGCACAGTAGCAGTGGGTTACAAACCTGTGGTAGACACAACTACATGTATTCTGGGTCCCACAGATTAACAATAACATAACTTATCTGAAATAATGTCCAGAGGGTGACTAAGATCATAAAAGGTTAAGAAACCAAGCCCAGGGAGCTGTGCATGTTAAGCCAACAAAAGAGATGATTGAGAAATCATATGACAGCCATATTGAAGGATATCAATAGCTAACACAGAGAATATTGAATCAGCTTTTTTCCTGCTACTCCAGAGGATAGGACTTTTGGGTTCAAATTACAAGAAAGAAGATTCTGACTGAATGTTAAAAAGAACTTCCTGATGCTAAGAGTTGTTTCACAGCAGAATAGAATACCTTAGAAAGTAGTTTACTCTTCCTCATTAGAGGTCTGTAAAACAGATGTTAGACAGTTACCTCTCAGTGGATTTAGCAAAGAATGACTACAGTGCCAGGAAGTTGAATGAGACAGACCTTAGATCAGCTTCTAAGGGGCCAAACAGATGGCCAAAAAGTGGTGGTTTGATGCCACCCCTTTTAGTGCAGGATCAGGCCTGCAGCAAGCTCATACTGTGCTTTGCTGTGCCAGAAGCAGCAAAATGCCGCTCCTTTTTACAGTTACAAAAGAGCATCCTTGCCACTACAGTGGTGGCTTTTCTGTATTTCTTTGGTGCAGTGAGTGATGCCGGCATTGGGGTGGAGTCAGGGTGTGTGGCATGTGGCTGCCATACCCCCACTCGACCCTGATGCCAATGTTTTATGCTGGTCTGATTATTATTATTATTATTATTATTATTATTATTATTATTATTATTGATAAAAAGTATTTTCATATGTATGTGCTGATGCTATATTACTATAGCTGGATTAGTATCTACCTGGTTAGTGCTAGAACTTATAATTTGTGGCCACATCATGGTACAGCATAGAGTTGTACCATTTAGGTTTATAGAGAAAATGATATGTGCACACAACTGTCTATAAGGATGGAGTCTCCACTAGGTAACTGTGTCTCAATGAAAGTGACCATGCTCAGCCCCAGACGTATTCTGGTCCCATTCCAGCAGCAGAGGCCAGCGGAGACAAAATATTAATGAAAAGACCACGGTGGTGGCTGCCCATCTCCCCAACGCCGCCCTCGGGGCCAAGGCTCACTCACCCTCAATGCTGATCATGGTGGTGGAAGCCGTGAAAGTGCTCAATGAGAGGAAGGGGATCTCAGTGTTGGACATCAAGCACTACATCAGCCACACGTACCCCTCCGTGGATCCCATCCTGCTCAAGTACTGCCTGAAGATGGCCCTGGCCAAGGGGCTGGAGAAGGGGCTCCTCTCCCTAATCCGATTCTATCCGTCCTTCCTACTATATCTCCTCATCATTCATGAATTGTAAAATAATCTTTTGATATTGTATTGCATTGTTATATATTTTAATCATGTTTTATGTTAATTTTATACTTTGGGAGGGAGGGTTAGGTCAGGGTTTTGTGAGTTTTATTGATTTTATATTGTGTATCTTAACTCTGTTGTTACTCGCCTTGATCCCCAAATGGAAGAGGCAGGATATAAATAAATATTTTATTATTTATTATTATTATGCCTGTTCCTGAAGGTATGGAGATCACGAATAGGTTCAATGAATGAACAGAAGTTGGAACCGTATATTTGACATCTGTCTTCCTACCTATACATTAAATTGATGCAAAGAAGGCTATGCTGGCTGTGGGCCGTAATAAATGAATTAATGCAAAGAAGGGATATCTAAAAAGGACTGGTATCATAGACACATGCTGAGACACAGGTTTCATCACAACACTTACAATTGACCACACTAGCTGAGTTTGTGAAATCTGATGAACTTAAATACGAGGGATAAACCAGAGATAGTCATTCTCTAACTTCTTTTTAAAGTGCATATTTTCCAGGCGATGTGTTTTAATCGTAGGGAAGAGTTAAGAGCCAATTGTGAGATTTCATTTCAACTTGAAAGTGTTATTTGGCTTCTAATAGCAAGTGTAGACTGGGAGCATCTTCTTATTAAAAAATGAAAATCATTTAAAACTTTTATTGATTGTTTCTTTAGGGTGAAAATTAAAAGTCAGCAAGAGTTTATAGTTTTATGATGGGCTCAGCAGTCCCAGTGCCAAACAAGGTTTCTACAAAGTGTTTATATAAAAATATACTAGAAAAACAAAACAAATCTTTGATAATAAATTGCAAACAAAAAAACAATGCAACCTTAGTGGAAATGCTGTGACCCTGGAACTTTGAAAATGCTTCATAGCTGTTTAGTAATGCAGCACAGATACTTATCAGCAATGTTTATTTCATTGTATGGTATCTAGCTATGATGATACTATGACTTGAGACAGATGTAAATATCCACAATAATATAATTCTGCTTTCTGCATCACCCCCATTTCCTTCTTTTCCCAAATAATTTCTTACATCCTTTTTCTTCATGAACCATGCTACAGTGTTCCATCCATGTTTATATTAATACTAAGTCTAGCATTTGAAGGTGGCTTGCTAATTCTGCTTGAAAGAAATCACAGTTTGAAGGTTTCATGGGAAATGTTTAACATGTCAATTAACAATAAGTCAAAACCAAGTTCAGTTGTGTTCATGTTAGAGGAACATTTTAATGATTAAATTAAATTTTTAATTGACCTTTAGATTCTTAACAAAATAAAGGTGATAACTCACATCCTTTATTTTACTCTTTTTCCACCCTAACCTTATCCATGTTTTCAGTTCTGAAGAAGAGGAAACATTCACATGAATTATGGAGTTCCTATTTCTCGCCCATCAGAAAAGAGATTGGTGTTTCCCTTTTCCCCTTCCAATAACGTCTTCTCCTTAGGCTTCCCCTTTCTTTAGATTACTAATTTCCATGTGGATCTCAGAAAAAGTCCCAGAGTTAAGAACTTCAAAATTCAATTTACTTTGGAAAATGCATCATCCCAATCTGGTATCCACTGTAGTGCACAGGAGGACTATCTAGATGCACAGAAGATGACCCCTTTTTTAAGTTGTTCACATACTTGTTGGTAAAAATATTTTAAATTGACTAAACTTGAACTAAGACCTGAAGCAGATGGGCCAAAAGGGCCACGCTGGGACTGCACCAGCCCCAATCCTGTTGGCACCACAATCCAAATATGGGCCACTGCCATGGACTTGAACTGGGCTGCCAAAAAGAGCAGAGTCTATCTGATCCTTTTTGGCCTAGTTCTTCTTGCTTGGCTCAGCATTGGCACAGCTTCAGGCTATGTTCAGGCCATATGCCATGTAAATGGCACACCCCCAATGCAACCTGAAGCCATGTCATTTTCCCCATGTGCTTCGGGCCTATAGTGGAAAGTTTGTTTTGATACTCACGATATGAGAAGGGTTGATTTTGATCAATGATGCTTCACGGACTTTACAAGACTTAGACAAGATTGAGAAACCCTGGAATTGAGAGGGCAGCGAAAGGGTGTTTAGACAAGAGATAAAAGGGAATTCTGGTCTTGTTTGATCTGAAAGAACTCATTTTTTTGACTTTCTGCTTCCATCAGCAATGCAGAATAGGGGTGTGTGTGGCAGTGCTCTTCCATCAGCCTTCTCCATCCCCATGCCTTTCCACATGGCTGGGTCTACGTGTCATTCACACTACCCATTCCAGTGTTATGTATGCCACCACAACCATGTTGGCTCATGCTGTTCCTAATGTTGTTTCAAACTATAGCTGGATTAATAAATGTGTTAGGGGATCTCTGAATGCTTACATCACACTCACACACTTTCGCACACTCACACACTTTCGCACACCGCACACTCTAATCAGGCATCCCCCAGGATTTTAGGTCAGACCATCCCAAACATACTATCTAAATTAGGTTAAAATTGAATGAAAAAAAAAATTGGGGTTATTGCCAGTTATTCCCTCCCAGTGAATTTCATGTACAACATGTATCTGATATATTTAAAAAGTACACAACAACCAATGAAAATCCATCAAGCCATTCACTTATCATGCAATAACAAACATACGAAGAGATGAAAACTTCGTTTTATTTATACAGATAAATCAGGTTTGTACTGATTTTCATTCTGGCAAGTGATGTTCAACAGACCGTAAACTTGAAAATACATCTCAGTGAACATTTATCTTAACTGCAATAAAATGTTCTTGTATTTGTATTTGTATTTGGAGAACTGGATCTAATTATCTCAGGGTATTTAGATAGATAAGTGTTTGAGATAACAAAAAAACATGTATGAAGTGGAGGAGAAAGTGTCAGAAGCCATGTTCTAAAGTGGCTTTTTAAAAGTCTTTACTACATAAGTGTTTATCTCTACTACTTTCTGAAGTCCTTCAGATCTCATAGCTAAAAAGAAATTTCTGGTTTTCGTAATATGGATCCCTTATTATTTTTAACATATCTTGATTTTCCACAAATCTTGTGAAACCTTGGAATTTGTAGTTTACAGAGGAATACTTACAATTCTTAACCAGAGAGGTCTAGTGTCTCATCAAAGTAACTGAAATTCAACATGTCCTCAATTGTTTGAATTGTTCTTTTATATGGGGGGAAATAGACTGCTACATATTCTATGAATACTACGTAATGATCTCTCTCTCTCTCTCAGTATACATTACCCGCTATATAGTAATGTGCACAAAGGGGGTAAAACACCATGGAATAAGTGGGCATTTTATTAAGTGGCAATTTGGGAGATTTATTCTGCTTCCAAAAGGCTCATTTTAGATTTAATCTCAGTCTAAAAGATGATATAATGTAAACATTACTCTTTTTAAAAAGAAAATCCAGTATAATCGAGCTTCCAAGCTTGGGCTTCATATCTGGCTGATAAATTAAAAGGCTGATTTTCATAGTTTAATTAATAACCAGTAAGTTTCCTGTAGAGATTTTCAGGCTATATAGAGATAAGCGTAGTAATTAGGCACATTATCATGAGATTTAACATTTAATCTCTGGAGTTCCTAAAGATTAGATTCAACACTGAATGCAGATACTCTCTCTAGTTCTTTGTTTGAAGTTCCACTGCTTTGTTTGAAATAGGGATGGGTGAATAGAGGGCTGCTTTTTTTCCAAAATGAATGAGATATCCTTAAGTATTCTAGTACAGCATCATCATTATTTTTATCCTGCCCTTAATAGGACTCAGGTTGTCTAACAACAACAACAACAACAACAACAACAACAACAACATAATAATAATAATAATTTGTTTTATTTATATACCGCTATTCCAAAGATCATAGCGGTGAACAGCAAGTAAGCTAATTAGCAAGTAAGCTAATTTGCCCCCAACAGTCTGGGTACTCATTTTAGCGACCTCGGAAGGATGCAAGCCTGAGTCGAGCTTGGGCCCTTTTGCTGGTCTTGAACTCGCAACCTTGTGGTCTTGAGTGAATGGCTGCAGTACAGGCATTTAACCAATGCGCCACCAGGGCTCCTTTAAAACAATACAAATTAAAACAGAAGAAAAATATTAATAAAAGTATAAAATAAGATTTTAAAACAATTAAACAATTTATGGAGTTAAAAACATTAAACAATAATAAAGCACTCCTAAACACTGCTGAAACCTGAACTTCCAGCCCCAGAGCTGAATTCAAGAGTACCCCCAAACTGTCAACTTCTGTTTTCAGTGTGGGGTGTTATCCCGTCTA
Source organism: Sceloporus undulatus (assembly GCF_019175285.1). Lineage (NCBI taxonomy): Eukaryota > Metazoa > Chordata > Lepidosauria > Squamata > Phrynosomatidae > Sceloporus > Sceloporus undulatus. The sequence goes on from NC_056524.1 coordinate 121,659,961, forward strand.
ACACAGGCTGAATCCCTATTCCTATTTCCCATATTCCCCAGGTTTCAGCAATGTATAGAAGTGCTTTCTGCATAGTTACAGCTAGCTTCTTTTGACTGATGAAGAAAATCACATATAGATGTGTCTTGGATTAAGCTTCAGTTTCTTTGCCCTTGTTCAGTCCATTACAGCTACAGGCACTAGTTTAGTACAGGAAGAAGCTTCCTTGGTATTAGGTGGAAAAGAATAATAGAGTTTAGTGTCATCAGCATACTGAGGACACTGGACCCCCAAACTCCAGAAAATGTTTACCAGCAGTTTCATGTGGCTATTCATTAGCTTAGGGGACAAGTCTGAATCCTTAGGCCAATGCCAAAGGAGTAAAGTTGGAATCCCTTAGTGCCACCCTCTGAGAATGACTCTCCACGAAAAAATGGATCCACTGTACAACAGCCCCATCTCAGAGGTGACTCAGAAGAATACAATGATTAACGGCATTGACAGCCATTGAGAGGTCCAGCAAAACCAACCCTGTCACTTTCCAGTTCCTTGTGTAGGTCATCCACTAAGGTGACCAAAGCTGTCTCTGTCACATGACCAGGTCCATCCTCCTCCTGCTACAGCAGCCAAAGCAGCCAAAAGCTATGAGTGTCCAGAGAGCACTCACTTCATAACTGTGCTTTCATTGACAGCTGGAATTTCCCACAGCTAGGTCCAACAGAACTGACACCATCAGCATGTATCAGTATGAGCTGATAATGAGATACTTGGTCTCACATAACTCAGGAGCGAATTGACTGCTACACCTCCTACAAAAAGAGAGTGACTGTGGGTGCCATTAAAACACTGTGCTGTAAACCTGTTAAAAACAACATCCATAAATTATACATAATGCTGAGGAGACAAAAAGATAATCGGCTCTTGGATACCATTTAGAACCTCCTTTTAAGAAGGATGGAACAAGCTCGTTTTTTTGCTGTTTCAGGAACTAGACCAAGGAGCAATGGATTCAAAATAAATGAAAACAAATTCCACTTAAACATTAAGAAGAACCTCCTGACGGTAAAAGTTGTTCAACAGTACCCTTCACTGCCTCCAAACCAAATGGGAGGTGTTTTTCAACAATAATGAAAGGAAAACAATATTGTGTATACTGTATTAGCTCATATTTTGTTCTGACATTGAACTGTGAATTGTTAGTCATGGTTTTGTGGAGCAGTTCCAATATGGCTGAATCAGTGATTGGAAGGCTTTCAGTTGGTGGAGGAGGATTCTGCATCAATTTGGGGGTGAATCTATTCTGCATCTTAGTTTGAGTTTTTGAGGAGTTATCTAAGGTGCTGGACTCGATTCCCAAAACAGATTCAGCACCTTGGAAAACTTATTTAAAATTCATAGTAGAAGTTGTAGCAGATTCTCCATTCCACAACCACCCACCACATCTATATATATAGATATAGATATAGATATAGATATATATGGGGTGTGTGTGTCAACATTCAATGGGCATCCATCATGGCAGTTTAATTTCTATTACCCAGTCTCAGTTTCACCTTCACAGGTTAAGTTGGATTTCTCTATACCATATTATTTTTTTCCCAATGGGCATATGTCCTTAATATTTAAAAACAGTGTCATTTTTTTGCAGAGCACTTGACAGCTTCTCTGATTCCTAAGGAATCTTGTTTGATAGAAAATGACTGTGAGCCTAAAAGCTAAGTGAGACCCCCCCCACGCACCTCCCATGAACATTTGAAATGGTTATTAACTAATACAGATTCCTCACTTTATTAAGCTTACCCTTGAAGCCACATTTCATACAGAAGACTGTCAACGTGAAGTTGTGTTTTCCTTAAAGCCTTGAAACATTCTTATTCATTTAACCACAAAAGACTGAAAGAAAACATCTTGCATATTTAATGCCACAATGAACTTTAGTCTGCAAACACATTTTAAAATTTTCACACACACACATATACCTGACTTTTCATTCTAACACAATGAAGAGTGTTCATAATTTTAAATGTGAAAGCATTTTTATAAAGAAAACGATAATTTCCAAGAAACACACCCTTTATGGAAAAAATAGATTTTTCTGATTTGCAATGGCTGCATCCTTATTTCACATGATCATTATCCCAGTGCTCTTCATTTCTGATTGGCTTTACTCTCCCTTACATTCTTTTTAGGGTGTACTTGATCTGACAATATGAAGTGGTATTTTGCACAATTTCTGTTCTTTAATGTTTGCTGTAACCATTTTGATGCCACTGATAGGGTCTACACTTGAGCTTTCCATGCCTGTCACTAGCATCTGTAAATAACATCTATGAAGCCCAGCAAGCATAGTCAGTAATAAAGAATTATAAGAATTATGAGAGACAGTCTTGGTCACTTGATGGATGACCTATGCAAGGAACTGGACAGGGAGAATATCTTCCTGTTGGTTCTGCTGGACCTCTCAGTGGCTTTCAATACCCTTTCAATACCATCAACCATCGTATCCTTCTGGACTACCTCTGCGGAATGGGTATTGGAGGTACTATTTTACAGTGGCTCCATTCCTTCCTGGAGGGGTGAACCCAGCTGGTGGTGTTGGGAGGTTCCTGTTCGACCACCAGGCTGCTGGCCTGTGGGGTCCCTCACGGTTCTGTGTTGTCCCCTATGCTATTTAACATGTGCATGAAACTGCTGGGACAGGTCATCTAGAGTTTTGAGGATGACACCCAGCTTTATTTTTCCTTTCCACCTCAATACAAGCAGGCTGTCCTCATCCTAAACCGGTGTCTGTCATCAGTAATGGATTGGATCGGGGGCAAACAAACTGAAACTTAATCTAGACAAGACAAAGGTGCTCCTGGTCAGTTAGAAGGCAGATAAGGGAATAGAGATCCAGCCTATTTTAGATGGGGTTACATTGCCCCTGAAGACAAAGGTTTGCAGTTTTGTGGTATTCTTGAACTCAGCTTTGAACCTGGAGGCCCAGGTCTCTGCAGTGACCAGGAGCACTTTTGAACACTTAAAATATTTAAAACTTGTACACCAACTGCACATGTTCCTTGAGATTCTAGAACTGGCCTCAGTGATACATGCCTTGAATACATCCGGTTTGGACTACAGTAACATGATCTACTTGGGGCTGCCTTTGAGGTTCAGAAACTTCAGTTGATCCAAAGAGCTGCAGCCAGCTTGTTAATAGGGGCAGGTTACAGAGACCACACAATGCCCCTGTTGAAACAGCTCCACTGGCTGCCAGTTTGTTTCCAGGAACAATTCAAAGTGCTGGTTATGACTATAAAGGTCCAGACTATTTGGCAGACTGTATCTCAGTCTATGAGCCAACCCAGGCCCTGAGATCCTTTGGAGGGGGCCTTCTCTCAGTCCCACCCCCATCACAAGCATGATTGGTGGGGATATGAAAGAGGGCCTTTTCTGTGGCTGTCCCTAGGCTCATGGGTGGTGAACCTATGGCAAGAATGCCCTCTATGGCATGTAAAACCATTCCTGATGTCACATGGACAAATGGTAGGGTGGGGGAAGAAAAGGAACAGGCACACCCCCTCTTTCCCCACCCTCCCATGCCCTTAGCTGCCTTTCCAGAGACAGCTAAATGCCTTGGAGGGTGGGGAAGAGGCAAAATAGGCACACATCCAGATACAGCTAAAGGCCCAAATTGGTGGCAGAAAAAAGAACAGGCATGAGATTGTTCCTGCTCTTACCCCTGCCCTCCCAGGCCTTCAGATCTCTCTGGGGAAGATCCGCCTCAGAAGTCCCATTCCCGGAAGGTGGAAGTCCCATCACCAGAAGGAAGAAGTCCCGCCCCTGGAAGTCCCGCCACCACTGCCTAGACTGTGGAACTCCCTGCCCAGGGGGACCAGAATGACCCCCTCCTTATTGGCCTTCCGCTGGCAAATTGAAACCTTCTTATGCAGGCAAACTTTTTAAAACAGAATGTTCTTAAAGGACCAGCTTAGGGTGTTGTATTATTTTAAGTGTTTAATATAGTAACAATTTAATTCTGATTTAATGTGTCACTTTTCTACGTTTTTAACTGTGTTTTTCTTTTAATGTTGTGAACCGCAGTTCTGAAAAAAGAGTGGGATATAAATAAATATTGTAAATAATAATAATAATAATAATAATAATAATAATAATTCATCTGTAGGGCACCCACCAGCCAATACTGGGATAAAGAACGGGGCCCTTTAAAATGTCCATGGAAAGGATATTTTCCATCTGTTCTTCTCCTCGAGAAGCCCCTGTCATTTCTCAAGGCATTCTAGAGTGGGTTTGGTGGATACAGTTGGTATGAGGAAGCAAGTAACTTTTTCTTTCATAAACTCTTTAAATTGACTTATATTAAGATCTGAATTTGTATGTGCATACCAAAGTAACTATGTTACAGAGGCACTAGATAAATAATGATAAATCATAAATGATGCCTGGCTGACAGACTGTGTATTAAATGTCCTCAGGTATTTTTTTCTTTCTTTCCAAGTCCCTGTGGTTCAGCAGTAAACAGAAAGCTTGCATTATTTACATAATCCTTGTACTAAGCATATTTATAAAACTGGGAATGCTCACTTTTAAAGAAGATCTATAATATTAGAATCCCTGGGATTTATTAATTCTACTACCATGTAGAAAAATATTTATTTATGTATTTATTTTAAAAGCACAACTATACCAGTGAGATAAGCATCCAACAATTCATAGACTAGTATGAATTGCAGAATATTTTAGAAATGTACAGGGGGGGAATGAAAAACTAACTTTGTGGTCTCAGTACAATTGAACATGAGAAAACAGACCTCCAGACATATTTCCCAAAAGCATACAGCCAGTTTTTATTCCAGATATGCCATTTGTTTTTGTTTGTTTTTTTGTGGCAGAGGTTTCATCTACACCATGGAAAAGATGCAGTTTGATGCCACTTTAAATGCTGTAACTCCATCCTATGGATTCATGGAATTTATCCTATTATAAGATCTTTAGGTTTCTCTGCCAAAGAGTGCTGAGACCTCACAAAATTACAAATTCCAGGATTCTGTAAGATGAAACTATGACTGTTAAAGTGGTGTCAAAGTGCATTATTTCTAGTAGATGCCCCCAAAGTAGCCTTTGAACATTTCTAAGCAGAGGCTGGATGGCTAACTGTTGGGAATGCTTTGGATTGGCTGGCCTTTGTGGTTCTTTTAAACTCTATGATTCTATGGTCTCTTTGAGCAAGTCTATTGTGATATTTTCTTCAATACCTGGATCACATCCCCAGACTACCATAATCCTCCTTAATCTGTATAGCTAAAACTGTCCTAGACCTTTAAAAAAACAACAAAATTAGGTCTACCTGCAGGATCAAAAAAAATAACTTTTCATTGAAACTAACCTTGTGCCTTTAGGAGGATGGTTTAACTAGGAGTCATGAAGTGAGAATACATCATAGAAATCATGGTATGTCACCTTGGTCTAAGATTTACTCATATGTGATGAGACCTGTAAAAATGTACAGAAATATGAGACATTACTTAACAACACTGAATCCTACCAAGTCCATATTTCTTACTTTCTCCATATTTCTCAAGCCAAGCTTAGGACAAAGAGCGTGTGCCACTCTTGCTAACTGCTAACCATATGGAAATCACCAAACATTACACTGAAAAATACAAGTTAGAATTATAAAGTCATCTCACCATACCTAGAGGTGGATATTTTTGCCCAATGGAAGTCTTTTCCATTTCAGAGCTCATTCTGATTTGGGAACATAGCAGAATGCCCCTTTTTCCCCCTCTTATACACAAATAAATGTACACATTTATGGACACTTTTTTGTCGGTATTAGAGAAATCAACATATTTCTCTAGTGCTTTTTTTTTTTAATGCAAGCTCATAAAAGTTTACATTCCTCTCATTAAGGTTTTGGGATATGTGAATTAGTCAAGCTAGCACCAAAATGCAAAACTAATGAATTCTGAACCCATCACCAGCTGTAGCACACTGGTCACAGGGATTTATAAGCAGGATTATTCTATGCAACAATAATGTCCCTTACCAATTAATGTAAATTAGAAATGTAGACATTTCAAATGGTCAGTGTCCCATAGCTCTTTTTGGAAGAAACTGTTACTTTATGTATTATGTATAATGACAATTGAAGCACACATATCTGTGTAAACCATCAAAGACTCAGATAGTGCACATTTATATGTGGAAACCTCAGGGTGATTATGTAAAGCTGTTAGAACTGAGAAGGAAAACCTTCTATGATACCTCTGCTCACATGCTTCTCGCTGCTCACAATCCACTTGTTCAAGTGTCCTTCTCAGTCCTTATGTGTCAAAAAGACCTCCAACAGGATGCTGGAGGTTTTGTCGCTATCACACAATAATTAAAAGCTTGGCTAAGAAGAAGAGTTTGCAAATATACTTATGTATTTGCTCTTGAGGCCCATTGAAAGAGATGAAAATAAAAATGAAAACGAAAAAATGGATGAGGCTCAGTGATCTGTATAAGACAGATGATTTCATGGTTGCTTTAAGGAACAATGATTGCATACCCTCAATTTTTAAACTTACAACATCCCAGACAGAACATGGAACACCAAGTCCCAATCATTTATGATTTCTTCTTTCTTTTACCCCCCATATGTAATAAATGAATGTGTATCTTAGAACCAGATTTTTCTGGAAGTAACATGAATATTCATTTAGAACAATCTTAAATCCACCAGCATTCAGTACATCACAGTTCTGTTTCAAGAAAGATTGCAAAGTTATTGCCACTGTTTGCCAATATATATACACATCATAGTCCTGGCCTATATTTATCTAATCTCCATAATGCTCATGAATGGCTCTTAACCAGGCTTTGTGCGTGTTTATGTTATGTATGGTACTTGTATAAATTCATTGTCCATAGTTATCCAGACCCTAATTATTGGTCAAATATTAACAAAAACAGCTCCATTTTATAGCATGATTGCACAAATTAATTTGGGAGAGTGGACAGGGCTTAAATTAAACCAAATGTACTCCCAAAACATCACACCAGATTTCATTTCCTAAACATTGTTAGGCCTTCCATTAGAATGTCTTACTAAAGGGTAGAATGTCTAAAGAAGGAATGGATGCTTTTGGGCAGTCATACTCTCACACTGAGGGAAAAGGTGAAACTGTTTTACAGAATTGTTTTAATCAATGGATTACTTTTTCCTTGTGTCTAATTGGTATATACCTGCTCTTAGAGAAGATTGTTTAATGAGATTTCTTCGCAATTGAGTATGTAGCTCCAGTTGTGTTTTAATCTTGTATTAGTTCCAGTTGTGTTTTCATCTTGTATTAGTTAGACTGGCCATTTTCTAAACCCTGGAATCAAGAACAAAAAGAATGAGTTCTTTAAAAAGTTCTAGCAGAATGTTTATCTAGTGAAGCTTGTAACCTACCAAAAAAATTCTAATGCAATGCCCAGCAATAATGGATGTTTGGAATTCAGCTGTTCAATATGCATCATATAGTATATTAGTAATATCTTTATTACTAATTTGAAGTGTGAATGTATGTCTGGTATGGAAAGCTATGTACTATTGTTTTGTAAAATATATATTTTTAAAAACTATTTTAAAATAAATAAATGAAAGCTTTTACTTAGATAATGAAAACTTATACTGAGATGCAGTGGTTACTGAGATGTAGTGGTTTCCTTAACCTAGTCTACTTCCTTCTGTCTTTTCTTACTCAATAAACCCAACAATCTTGAACCTTTTTCAGGAAGATCTTAATAGCTATGAAGCATTTTCCAGTAAAACTGAAGCTACTCTGAGGAATATAGCTTTAAAGTTAGGTTGTCATTTTGACAGTTGGAATATGTAAGCAATAAAAAGATATATATCATAGTTAGAACATAGTCCTGACATTACCTTGAGATATGTTGCTCTTAATTGCTGTGCTTCCTTACTTTCCTTAAGCTTATGGGAAACATCATTCAAAAGGAGAAGCTTCACTTCTGTAATAGGTTTTCATTAACTGCTTGTTTTACACTGTAACAAACTTTCAAAGTATATTCAAAATGACTCAACTAAATTGGTGGTACACATACTAGAGGGGAGAGTAAGTTTACTGGAAGGCTTCTGTTAACCGTATGCCTTCTGTCTGCTACTATATATGCATTTTGGACTATTATTCTATAACTTCAGAAACATAAATATATATTTAGTCAAAATCTCTTGCATTGTCATTTTGAAATGATATCTGATACTCAAAGACAAGTTAGATTTAAGAGTACACAGAGAGGATTTTTTCCAATTTCTGCTTGCAAGTTGAGAAAGAGGAAAGCCCAGTCCAGATCCTTTAAGATGGATGCACCAGAAGGGTAGTCAGGAGAGAAGGTTGTATGGGTGAAAGAGAGAGCTACAGACACAGAAAGGAGTAAAGGAACTTAGTGGGAAGTAGTGGTTTTCTTAATCTAGGCTACTTCCTCCTTTTTCCTGGGAAACAGCTAGCTACTATGACATCTTCCTCTTTGTTCCAAAACAAAGAAAGTCCACCAATGGCGGGTTACAGACCGCCAGAAAGTACGCATCGAGCACGTACTAGGGTTAGGAAGAGGCGGTGCTTCCGCATCCCCCTAACCCTAGTACGCGCTCTGCGCATAGAAAATGGCAGTGGCCGTTCCACACGGCCGCCGCCATCACTACGTCACGACCGTGCCACCTCCAAATGAGGAGGTGCAGTTGTGACATATTGGGGCCACGCCAGGGCGCCTAGGGCGCCCTTTCCGTGACCCCAGAAGGAGCTCCGTTTTGGAGCTCCTTCCTGGCTTGGCATCACTGGGCGCAGCCTGCAGACGGCTGTGCCCAGCAACGCAGAGGAGAAAGGGGCCAAGCGGCCCTTTTCTCCTCCTCTCCACTGTCGCGAGGTGTCCTTGGGGCTTGGAGCCCCAAGGACACCCCTTTCCAGGCGGCGTTTTGCCACTTCCCAGAGGCCTGAAAAATGGCGGATTGAGGCCTCAGCGGCTGCCGCTCTGGCCACTGAGGCCCCGATCCGGCAGGGAAACGGGCGGGTGCAGGCCGCTGCTTTTTGGCGGTCTGTAACCCGCCAATGTTTCCCATTTCATATAGCGCTGAAGCACGCTCTCGCCCCTTGTGTCCTGTAATCTTTTAGTACTGGTTCATGAATTCTTATTCATTCCCTCCGCTGAACCATAGGACTAGGCAACTAACCTCCACTTCTACATATAAATACTGTTTTATAAAAGTGTCAGGAGACTGAACAGGTTTTGATATTGCCTTTAATACAAAAGCATTTTCCCTTCTCTCTGGTTTCCTGATACTCAATGCTACTATCAAAGACCATGTTCCTGCTTACTTGAGAATTGATGTATCTGAGGAGTTTATCACACAGGGACCTATGTGCTTCTATCCCAAAAATGGTTAAAGTAATGGCATCCTGGAAAAGCAAGCAAATTCACTAATGATTATCACACACAGAGCACAACATTACTTATGCGAGAAAGTGGGTAGAAAGTGCATTTGGTTTTCAGACAGATGCGGACAAATCCCATTGGTAATTTGGAAATAACTTTTTTGTGCATGTGCACAGAAACAGTAGTTGTGCTCAAAACTGTCATTTCCAAGTGCATATACACACATGCTCTAGAGAGGGAAGGGAAACTGGGGAGGAAAATACTCTTTGCCCCAGAAGCTGAGGAAAGAACGCTGAGGTTTCTGTTTGCAAACTCCCATAAAACAACACAAATCACTCACACACACCCCAGAGGATGTGGCTGAGCTCTCCCAGAGTTCTCCTATCCTCCTTTCCCAGGACATATCCTTCATTTCCCCCTCCTGTCCAGGAGGAATTCCAAAACATCCTCTCTCCCGCTGCATAGGCCCTATCTTCTCTCATCAGCTCCTCCCTTTCAGAGGCTAATGGAGGAGGCTGCAGGAGGAGGAGATGAGCCACACAAGGGAGAGAAGTGTGTGTGTTCCTTTAAGATCCTGGCTGCAGTATAACCTCTCAGCACAACAAAGCAACAGAGAGAATCCTGGAAATAGCTTTCAGACTACAGAAATTGCACAAAGAAAGTAAATTTGTAAATGAAATGGAAATGGAAACATTGTATTTTCCCCAAAATGCCTATTCCCTGATTCATGTCACTTTCTGTTTTGTTTCTAAGCAGTTTGCGTACATCATCGTCTGAAAACCAATTTCACAATTGTGCCTAATATTCTGGATAACCCTGGGTTCTGACCAGTTTAAACTTCCAATTCTCCCCATCTGATAAACTCCCTAGGTTGCTTCGCAGATCTGTGACCTTTTGAGATGTTCATGCTTTGCACCTGAGCAAAATCTGAAACAGGCTAAGTTTTACAAAATATAACCCTTAATATATACCACTATGTTTATTGTGAAGTGTCTGACAATAATTTTCTGAACTGAGTATGTTGATGTGCAATTCTAAGTTTTTAAGAGTTTATCTTTTAAAACACTGTTAGTAAGAAAGCATATCAGTCAGTTATCACCAGTAAGACAGTACTTGCCTCTTATAGTTCCTTGCAATCAACAACAGATGATGTGGCAGGAAAAAAAAGAAAAGGAAAATAAAGAGGAAACATAGTAAGTTCTCACATCTTTTCCTCAAATTACATTTCTTACTATGACCTCCTGGGTGGAAACTGTTCAGGTACCCAGATGAAATAGCTCTTGACTCTGTGGGAGATGGAGAGATCCAATAGCAACTGGTCTCTTAACAGATAACAGTATAGTACATGAATGGGAATAGATAGCGTGTTCAGAGGGAAAGAATACAGGCAATATAGAGCCAAAGGAATAACACAGTCTAGAGAATGAGAAAAAAAATGATACAATAGGGTAGAAAATATGTGCCTTACAGGCTGCATTTAACACCCCCCCCCCCGCTATTTGCAACTCATGGGCTCCTCTTAGATGCCTCCTCCTGACACACACACAATCCAAAAGAAGTCAGAAGGAGGCTGAAAAGTGTCCAGGGCTGCATCTGCACTGCAGAAATAATGCAGATGACACTGCCTTAACTGCCATGGCCTAGTGCTACAAAATTCTGGGAATGGTAATTTTGTGAGACATTTAGCCTTCTCTGTCAAAGAGCTCTGATGCCACAACAAACTACAATTCCCAAAATTCCACAACATTGTGCCATGGCAGTTAACGTCTTGTCAACCTGCATTATTTCTGCAGTGCATATGCAACCAGAAGCGATAATTCATGTGTTCTTGTTGTTGTCGTCATCATCATCATCATCATCATCATCATCATCATCCTTATTTATACATTGCCTTTAAGATTTGGACTCAAGGTAGCTTACAAATTTGAATAACACACCCACCCATGCATTGTTTAGCTCCCCAAAGTACCCAAGAGATACTACAAGGCTAAAAGAGGGATTTCTGATTTTAGTTTTAGGCAGATGATATGAACCACTGGGGAGCACAGAGCTAGTCTAGAGAGAATCTAGAAATAAAATGGATAAAGGAAAACATGAGCTATGAGTAAGACAAACAAGAGTAGCTAACATGCAAATTCTCTATGTGTGTATGTCTAGATATTTTGAAGTGAGAAAGTGTTGAAGAGGAATATATATATATATATATATATATATATATATATATATATATATATATCCATTTAGCTTGTAACCATGCAATTTATAACCTACATTTGCAGAAAAATCTACTCATTATCTATTTTAAATTGCAATTATGTCTTTAACAACAACAACCAAACCACAAACACACATATAGATTTTAGAAGGGAAACTGTCATTAAAAAGCCCCTCCATACCTATACATAATACAGTACTGTGTTGCAGATCTACTGGTATCCTAGTAGATCCTTGCATAGACATTTACCATCCTTACAAGCAGAAACAACTGTTGTTCATAAAACATAATCTCATCATGCTCATCTATAAACCATCAGTAACACACACACACACACAAAGAGAGAGAGAGAGAGAGAGAGAGAGAGAGAGCTCTTGGAAGGACCGCATAGATATAATCAGATCATCATCATCAAACATTTCTATCCCCTTTTCTTTAAGACAGCTGTCTTTTATCTCATTTTACCTCACAAAAACAATTCTGCAGGTTAGATCAGATTAAGGCTACATTTACATTGCAGGATTAATGCAGTTTGACACTGTTTTAATTGTCATGGCTCAGTGCTATGGAATTCTGGGATTTGTAGTTCTGTGAAGTTCTGGTGCCGTAACAAACTACAAATCCTAGGATTCCATAGGGTGGAGCCATGGCAAAGTGCTGTCAAACTGCATTAATTCTGCAGTGTGGAAACAGCCCATGAGAGAGTATTTGGCCTAATGTCACCCAATGTATTTGACAAATAAGACAGTTTCTTTTTCATTTTTATTTTCCTAAATTTACAATTTTTCTGATTAAGGAAATTCATTTCCCCAGTCTCCATGACTAGGCATTTTAATGGAAGCTTTTTACAGTTTGGGGGAAAATGTGATCAGTTAAAAAAAGGCATATTATTTAGCATAGTACCATATAGATTTGATATATGAAAATGCTGCTATAATTCTTTCTGTATCATTCCCTGGCTCTTTTACCATAAAATACTGAAAATTTATAAATGAATATATTGCAGCTGAATGTCTTGCATCAGCTACATTTTTCTACTGTAACATTTTTTTAACATGATCACTTCATGTTAACATGTATAACATCTCCTGCAATGTGGAACAGCATCCAGAATCTACAAAAAGTGATACCTTTATTGAGCCAACCAAAACACATAATATACATGTTGCAAGCTTTCAAGGTTTCACTGGCTTCTTCATCAGGAAAAGGTGTTAAAAATCAAACAGAAGAGAAAGTGACAATGGGGTGAAACCAACAGTAAAAATAAGCAGTCTTTGAGGTGGGGCATTTAGATAATACATGTCTTGAAGTTGGCCAGAAAGCACACCCAAGCCTCGCAACATGGAGAAAAGCCATACTAAAAAGGAGCTGGATTTTTCCACTTCTTCCTGGAAAGTGTGCACTTTCACATGTACTTATAAATGCATTGGCTCTCAATGGGTGCTTTACTTGTGCATGCAAACGCCCCACTGCAGGAGCACGTGTAAAAGAGACAGAGCTGCTGTATCCAAGCAATGAGGCTGGCAATGCCCAAAAGAAAAACTATGGCACCTCTTATGGAGATGAGTACAACATACATAAAAGAGACAGTCAAAGAGGGGGCATGGGTGAATGAGAGTGAAGAGGGGCATGATTGTACCTTGCTGGCATCTGCATGGGCACACCTCTGCTCTGATGCCCTATACTGGCGGAGATGCAGATGCAACCAACTTTTTTTTTTTGGGGGGGGGACATCAGCAAAAGAAAAACAATGAGTTATTAATTTTATCTATAATGGTAGCTAACTACATTTGAGACATTGGTATAACTGTAGTAATTACTTCTAAAAGCAACTATCCAATGGATCTTCCATGAAATCTGGTTTAGACTGCAACAATGTGCTTAGGGAAATGTATTTTATATTCTTAAAACATACTGTACTAGTCCTGTATCTCTCAAACTGCTTACAGCCCAGTACATTTTCTTTTCTTTCTGTTTTCCAAGTGACAGTAGTTCTACAGACAACTCAGTCCTTCAGATAAAACAGACTTCATGCTCTAATCACTGATACAATGATAAAGAAAAGCATATGAAGTGAAAGCAGGTGTGCTTTGCAAAGTGGTTTAGCAGCCTGTGCTTACAGAATGGGACGTTTGTTTGTACATCTTGTTCCCAAGTGGATTCTGATTGAATTGTCACTCAGCTCTAAGAAGACTTGAAACAATAAAGTCTAGTGAGGTGAAACTCTTTCAGATATGGGCACATGAGAGATTAAGAAACTTGCAAGATAAAACACTGACAGGCTCTGTAGAATGGGATTTTGCTGCCAAACTACATCAGGAAAGCATAACAAATTCACTTGGCTCATAATATTGTGGCTTGTTCTTATACTGAAATTACTTTAATTTTATTTCTTCATTGAGGTAGGGGCATAATAGCTGTACTTGACTTTGCATATTTTTAAAGAATACAGAATACTTTTTCAGCCTTACCACATCGTAAATTTAAGGCTGTGTAGCAATGGAGAAGTACTTCAGCTCAGAGGTAGAACACGTGCTTTCCCTAGAGGAAGTCGCTGATAGAACAGTTTATCCAGGAAGGAGCAGGAAATATTCTTTCCTGCTTGAAATCTCAGAAATAAACTCTCATTCAATGCAGACCAGTTTGGAAAAGTGTGTCTTCCAGATGTTTTGGGCTATGTATCCCTTAATTCTTTATAATGTTGTCTGTTGGTTCCAGAAGCTTCACTCCCAGAGATCTGAAGACCAAAAGTTCTCCATTCCTAATGTTGACAATATTGAGTTCAAGTGGCCAATGGTCTTACCTTATATGAAGTAGATTTCTCTCTAATATCTGAGCAGTGGTTATAGCCAATAATGAGAGAAGCTAATCTATATCACTGCAGATGTATTTATTATTATTATTATTATTATTATTATTATTTGGAGTATTTATCCCACTATCAAATTGCCCATGGAGAATAGGATTATTGGACCCCAACTTCATCTTGTCTCCCTAGGTTCCCCACTCCTGGACTACAGGATATCCTTGTGAGAAAATTGTCGAGGATATAGCTAATCAAATGGAGTGATTATTATTTTTTCCCATAGGACCAGTTTTTTATTAAATCATTTCTGATATTGCACTTACAAGGATTCAACTAAAATGCTCTTAGATAGATGAACACAAGTTTTCTTTTCATGTGATAATACTGGTGCATGGTTCTAATTTGTTGGCTCTTTCTTTGATCATGTAATAATTTCTACTACCAATATGCTGTTTCTATCTATAAAAAGATAATGTATTAGAACTGAGATACAGATACTTCAGTAGTGGAGATGTACCTTAAAATATCATTTAATTTACTAATCGGTTTCATTGTGTGTGTGTTTTTAAGGCTTTGGCTATATAATGACTGGTAGCTTCTTCTGACTAAAAGGTTAGAAAAACATGTCTTCCTTCCTGGTAAAATACAATGTCTAAAGAACAAATATCAGTGTGTTTCCTATTAGTTGCAAACACAGCTCACATTTTTTTCACAGTAGCACTTTTATCATCAAATATCCAATTTACTAAATAATCAAAAATCAATATTATAAACGGAAGAAAATGAAGAAATCCCCCAGATGCTGTCTATGTTTATAGTGTGTCATCAATATACCCAGTGCTTTATAAATATATACACATCCACAAAAAAGATAGACCCCTACCAGTAGAACTTGAAACCTGATATTCACTTGACTCATATCATTAACCTGGAACAGTTTAATGACTTCTTAGTTTTGTAGTTCAAAATATTGCTTTATGCTATCATAATACTTTTCATTTACTCAGCAGTGGTGATGTAACCTTTGGGTAGGAATGGAAACAACAACAATCCAGTCTTAATAGCACAAATAAGAGTGACATGTCTTCTTATTCTAAAAGGCTGAATGGAGGGAATGTGGGATGTGCATAAATTGTTGAACTGCAGCTCCCATCATCCCTTACCATTGGCCATATATTCCCTACTCCTATTGCAGGCACCTAGTTTACATCGTGCATGACTATGTAACTGTCAGAACTCCCCTGCATTCATATATTCATTGATAATTTATATATTCATTTGGGGATTCTGTCAGAGGGATTATTAGTTTAGGGTTTTGTTTAGATGTTATTTGATTAAGTACATAATGGGTTTGATATATATTGGTTAGTTAGAATGTACTAGAAGGGGATAGATAGATGGCTAGCTTCTGTGCTTGCTTATTAGGATTGGAATGTTACAATGTTAGGGAGTTACCCAGCCAGGCCGAGACGGCTCTTGTGTTGGGAGGGGTGAGTTAAACCTTAAGAGTTAATATGTTCTTGATATTGATATATGTTGTTGTTATGCTTTATATGCACCATGTATGTTGGGTTGTGGGATGATGGGATATATAACCATTCTTACATATACTCATAGGTTGTTAAGGTTTTATATTACTTAGTTTAGTAGGGGTGGATGTCTGGGCTTCAAGGCCACAGGTGCAAGGAGGAGATAACACTTGGTGAGAACTTAATTGTTTTGGGAACAGGCCGGGGAGGCCGGACAAGAGGACACTACGTCATCTGGGTGGAGATTCCTCACTGCGCGGGAAAGACTGATCCAATTAATTAACTTTATTGCTTAATGGGGGTGGGTCTGCTCGTGGGACTATATAACCCATCTGTAACTATGTATCTTCATTCCTGACAAAGAAGTCACTTCTGTTGCCTATACCTTTACCTTTCAATAAAGCTGTTACTTTTAGGAAGCACAGCCTCTTGTTGTTTGGGGGTGGCAATTGGGAGCCTGACAGTAACCATGTAGAAGTTCTATGTCAATAGGGATGCCATATCCCGGTGGCCCCTGGGACAATCCTGCTTTTGGAGGACTCCACCCCCCGGCCCGGTTTGTCCAAAATCCCGGCTTTGTGCCTGGCTGCCAGGCCCGCTCATGTGGCCATTGCCGCGACCGCTAATGCGCACGGCCAGCAGCCACCCACCTCCTCCTCCTCGGCAGCACCGCCCTCCTCTGCCTGACTGTGACACATGGCACTTGCTTGGGCAGGCAACAACGCACGCTCGCCCCGCTAGCGCGCCCACGTGCAGGGCTAGAACAGAAGAACTCATCCTCTTTGGCCAGCCAACCAGCCAAAGGGGAAAAGCTCCTCTTTTCTAGCCCCGCGCAGCTGCAACAGCGCACGCTTCCCTGCTAGCGTGCCCACGCAAGGGGCTGGAAAGGGGGAGCTCGTCCCCTTTGGCTGGCTGGCCAATGGCTGAAGAGCAGGGGCGGGGCTGTTTCCAGCCCCAGTGTGCCATTGGCCAGTGCCAAAGAGCTTTGGAGGAGGAGGACTAGGAGGAGGAGGAGGAGGCAGAGAGGAGGACCAATGCAGGTAGGCCTCTGGGCCAGGGGGAGGGGAGAGCACCATTTCCAAATGGTGCTGAGGAAGAGGAAGTGGAGAGGTGAGTGGCCACTTCAGCTATGCCTTATTTCTTTTATTTTTTAATTATTTTTTATTCTTAAAAATAAACAACCCTTCCTTTATATTTCATTTTTATTTTTATTATTACAAATAAACAACCTTTTTATTTTATATTATTTGATCTGTCTAAGAATAATGCCCAAATGTCCTCCATTTTGATTATCCCTAAGAAACATGCATTTATATTAACATTTTTTAAAAATCATCAAATTTTTTCATGTGTCCTCCAATTTTAAAAAATGTGTCCTACATTTGAAAATGTTATCCTACATTTGTCCTACATTTGTACCGGTTTGGAGGTCCTGACTTATGGCAACCCTATATGTCAATCATTTCTCTCACTCTATCCCAAACATCTGAAAGACTGTTTTATCTCTACAGACTTGCATACCATTTGCAATCCTCATTACAGGCCTTGTTTCATGTGTTGGTCTCCTGCTGTACCAAAGGACTCATGATTGGTAAAGAAAGGGCCTTATCTGTAGCAGAACCTTTTTTGTTGTACCTTGAAAATATTCCTGTTCAACAGGGACATCCCTAATCGATCCAATGTTATCTCACTTTTTTCAGCTGCTTTTACAATGTCCCAGTTTTTCTTTGCTCCTCCCTCTTTCTCCTTGGTTCATTTCAGTTGCACCTAACTAAATTCAAAGTACAAAAATAATTTCCACTCAATTAACTCAGTAGGAAAGGGGAAAGGAGTGGGAGGAATCTTGCCCATCCTACTACACTCAAACAAAAGCAAACTGCTGCAGCCTCCCCTAGCTTGAGTTTTCTCCTTCATTAATAGCATTTGCCATCTTGATTGTATCTTGCTTGGCCATACATGTTCTATTTTAATCTGTGAAATGCTAGAGGATATGCTTGTTTGTTCCCACTACCACTTCAGTGTGAAACTCCTTCTCAAAGTATTTCCATGACTAATGGAATTTCAATAGGCATAGGGGAAACCCTCCCCAAAATTTGGGGGGAAAAACCAGAACTGTACTTTCACTTGACCTTTGTCTTCTACCATTCATTTTACTTTGGTTGTTGTGTGCCTGCAATTGTAAATTGCTTAGTGAACTGGGGGGGGGGGGATACATGGATACTTTAAATAAACATGCAAACAATTAAATAATATGTTATCTAACAATTTGATAATATTGCTAAATTTACAGTCTCTCAAATAGATACATTCAGAATAAACAAATATGCATTCCAATTAAAGCTTTCTTTTTTATTTTATTTTTTAGTCCCTATGTACAATCTTACATCTTGCTTTGAGGAAAAATCTGCATTCTGTGTACAGTTTATTCCCACTGAGACATTTTACCTGATAAGCCTCCAACAATATTATGCTGTCTAAAATTGCTTTCAAATCAGGGAAGAACAAGTTTCGCTCCAAAAAGTATTCACAAAGTTTCAGGAAGATAACAACTGATGATTACTTATAGACAGCAACTGAGCAGCATGGCATGCCATTTGTAAATGTCACCAGTTAAGATCATGATATTTCTCTTGATCAAGTACCTTCTTTATTGCATCTCCTTCTAATAATATTTAGGAACAACACCACTGGCAAAACTGAATTTGTAGAAGAAGACAAAGAATTTGTATTTCACAGACACAAGCACTAACTATAATACTTAGGAATGTGCTTGTTTATCACAGTTATGTGATACATGGATGCGGGAGGGAGTTTCATCTCCTTATATATGGATTTAATCTCCTTATGGGTCATAACTAGACATTTCTGGCAGTGCATGACTGGTACCAATAAGGATTTAGATATTTGTGAATTCTAATGACAACTATCCTGATCTGCACCCTTGGACAAATGTGCATTTGATAATTGAGGCCCAATACAGACTGGTGCAAACCCCGTGTTGGGGCTGATTTTAGGGCTTGCTAGGTCTGGGCATCCATATGCGCCCAGCCCTACTAGTAGCACCCATGCACCATCTTGCCATGGTCCCACTCACACGGCACATGCAACAATGCATGGGCATCTGCGCACCCAAACAGCACTCACCAGAAGCAGTGGTGTCAAGGTGTGCGAGTGCCATTATTTACGAGGGGTAAAGACAGGTGGCATGGAGCCACCTGTCTGTATCTCTCCTGCGTAACTCACCAGGGTTTGTACTTCTTGAATGTTTCAGTATGGTTTTAAGCTCAACAACCCCCAAAATTATCACTATGTATTAAAGATATATATATTGAGAGATGATATATTTACATCTGAGCCATCCCATTTTTAAAATTATTATCAGGCAGGCTATAAATACTGCAACTACAGAAATACATATACTAAAGTGTATTTTAAAAGAAAATATGTTCTAAAGTGTGTACAAACATACCACAAATAAAAAAGCCTCTGACAGAGAAGTTCTTTTTAACAAAGACGTTTTATGTCCATCCAATCCTCTTTTCTTGTCTGTCTGGTTGGAAGGTTTTTGCTTAACAGCACTAGAATTGGAAAGACAGTGAAAGAGAGTTAGAGAAATACAAACTATAAGTGTCAGTTGCAGCAGTGTGTCTGTGGTAAACAATGCAACAAAGAGAGATTGATCTGAGAAAGAGAAGGTTTCTAGTCTAGGTAATCCTACTGTAAACTTATGTACAGTCATCCCTTCATATTTGCGGCTTTGATATTTGCGGATTTAATTATTCACAGATTTCATTAATATGTTCTCTCTAGGACTGTCTAGGTCCTCCAGTGCAACTCTGTGGTCAACTTTAACTAAACGTTGCACTGAAAGACCATTTGTAGCTACTCCAGTGCCATTCTATGGTCAGTGTATGTTGGACATTTTACCTCTCAGGTAAAAACAGTGTTTTTGTTATTTGCGGTTTTTCCATATTCACGGGGGTCTTGTTCCCCTAACCCTAGCGAATATGGAGGGACAACTGTACTTATCTATAGCAGGCAAGGTAAAAAGCAGCTGTCTCCAGAATCTCTTACTGATCCTGCATTAACAGCAAAGAAAGAATATTAGCCTGCCTCACCAGCTACCTGCAACAAAGAACTGTAAATTTCGCCACCAAAATGGAAATCAGAAGATAAGTGAAGATAAAGATATCCCTGGACACATTTGGAAGAAGCCTTCAGGCAGTCACAAGACCCTATTTTCCCCATTATGTTGGCCTCTGGTACCAAATTTTCTGTTAAAGTAACATCCAAGAAACCATCTAATTTGTCGGCTGAGGTATAACTGAATTTTGACTATATCTTTTGATGCATGCACACACATAAACAAACATACTACTATCACAACCATGGACTTGAAATAGAGTGAGTTTCACTCATCCCTAATCACCATAAGAGTAGACTTTTGAAAGTTATTTTTGAAAAGTACTTAGTGTGGTGGTTCCACACTGTCTTCCTGAAACAGTTGTTTTTTCTTGTGTGTTTTTCATCATGTCTGACTTATGGTAACTTTAAGGCAAACCTATCACGGGGTTTTCTTGGCAACTTTTGTTCAGAGGAGGTTTGCCATTGCTTTCTCCTAAGGCTGAGAGTCTGACTTGTCCAAGGTCACCTTGTGGGTTTCATGGCTGAGCTGGGAATTGAACCCTGAGGTTGAAACCAGAGTCAAAGAAGTCAGAGTCCAACTATGCCACACCATTTGTCATTATATAATAGTAACATTTTGATAATTATTTTATTTTCATTTTTATTTTGTTTCTCAAAAATAAACTAATTACTGTATTTGAAACCAGTTATATACAAGCTCTGCATAAGAGTTTTCCTAGGTCTCCTCTCCCTCTCTCAGTAAATATGACAGTGACATCAGCACACTACCATTCTTTCAGGTCCTCATCTGAAAAGTAATGAAACAGAATGGAGGCAGGGAAATTTATAGTGTGATAATATCAGCCTCAATGTGAGTTGTATTTCAAATGACCAGGAGAAGTGAAAGTGGATTTGCTGTTTTCTATTGCAACTCCTGTAACAATACTACTGATAACCTGAGAAAGAGAGAGACAACAGATCAGGTTGATGCATGAAGAATATACGTATGTCTTTGTTTCAGTTTCAGATGTGACAAAGGAATTTGTAGGACTTCTTCCTTCATTCCTTTTGTGATTCAAATTTTGTCTTAGATATTGCTAGCAAGAAATCAATCCCAAAAAATGCATCTCTTCATCCTTCCTATGCTAGTGCCATTTTTTGAAAGTTTTTTAAAAAAGCTTTTGGAGGCTTTCTGTTCTCTCTGTTGATGTTTGCAATGCCCTGCTCAATTACCTAAATTTTAAGCTAATGGTAGCAGTATAACTATTCTCCCACAAGAATCCATATTGTGGTTAGACAGGACAGTCCTGAAGTGTAATGTAGAATATTCCATAAGTAAGAGATTTAGGTATGAGACACATGACTATGTGCTGTACACAGTTAAAATACTCCTTATTCCAGTCTAATAGAATGTGATGTGCTCACAGATGATTCGAAGGAGTTCAGGTGTTGCTGTTTTTAGGAGAGTGGGTGTAGCTGGACTCCTTAATCTCCGCAGAAAAAAACTTCATGGTTTTTACTGGAGTATCCATGGAAATCTGCAGAAATGCACATTATCACATGTCTCTACTTTGTATGGATTCAAATGCTTGCATAATTTTCTCAGAGGGAGTGAATAGATGCAAATAGATGAAAATGTGGGCAGGAAAGAGAAGACAACTAACCATCGATGTGAATGTGTGAAGTCCACAGCAATTTGCAAAATACACTTGCATGTAAATTAGTCCTATGAGACTAGAATCCAGAAATGTAGTTGTTCATAGAAGAACAAATGTGTAATTATTCTATCTTCATTTTAAAACATCTGCACTTCTGGCACAATTCAAAGTATTATTTACCTATAAAGCCATAAATAGTGTGAGTCCAAAATAATAGAAGGATGAACTCCCCCATTATTATTCTGTTCATCGCCCCTAAATTTTGATGGAGAAGGCTCTCATCAGAACCCCAGATGAATAGTCAAGACGACTCATTACTCATTTATTTTTAAAAGAAACTTTTGACTTATTCCCTTTAGACACATATTTACTTAACTATTTTTATCCATTTTTGTATACTGGTTAATGACTGAATAAATCTTACTACTACTACTTTTATCCATATCCCCCATGCTGCCTGCAAAGCAGGAAGACAGGCCTGTTACAGACAGGCCAAAATAAAGCTAGTTCGAGTCACTTTGGAGGTATGGTATTTCAATGATGCATGCGTCCTAAGAGTCCAAAAGCTGCACCAAAGCCACGCTCCTGTCCTAAGGACTGGAGTGCAGCTTTGGTACAGCTTTTGGACTCTTAGGACGCATGCATCATTGAAATACCATACCTCCAAAGTGACTCGAAGCAGCTTTATTTTGGCCTGTCTGTAACAGGCCTATGAATTTGATAGTCTCCAATGAGAAGCGGCTTATACCAAGGTAGTGAGAGCAAGGAGGTAAAGAGCGAAGTATTTAACCCTCTGCTGTCCTCAATCTCTTGCCTTTGAAACTTTTGACCCATCCTCTCACCTCGGGTCACTAGTTCACTGGTCACTTTGGGGATACCTACTGTGAGGAAAAGGCAAATTAGGTCATTGGTGACATCCAAGAGGAGCATAGACAAGAAAGGATGAGGGCTTCTCCCAGGAGCAAGTATAAATAAGAAGAGAGGAGTGAATGAGTTAGATAGGGACCAGATAGGTATAGAGAACTGAGTTAGAGTTGAGGTTTATTAGACCCTGAGGGGTTTTAATAGCCAAAGTGGCTGAGGTATACTGCTGAGAGGGGCAGTTGGATAGGGGTTTTGAGTACCAGGTTAAGGACTAGAAGAGTCCTTGGTAAATGGTGTACAGAAAAATCCTGAGGGATTACAGGCTGTGGAAATTATTATAAGTGCTTGAGTGGCAGTTGGAACTAAAAAAGTTCAAGTGTGAGAGTTTCATTAGAATGACTAGAGAAGTCACCGTTTACCAGAAAGAGTATAAAGTTATTAGGAAACAATTACAACGATAAGCTACATGAATTGTCAAACTGTATAACAAAGTATTTAGCGCTGTATCCAATGTGAACACCATCCACTAAAAGAGATACTGTATTCAGCCTGTTTAGAATCTTCGTAGAGAGCTGTTAAACTGTCTCCAAGATTGAGTGACAGGAGTCCCATGATAGATAGAATGAGAGAGGGAGGGAATCCCTATCTTTGTAATGAGGGACAGGCGAATGCAGTGTATAATTCTTCCAACAGTGATTACCTATGGAACCCATTTGGTGAAGGATAGGCCTCTGGAACTGCCCCACATGTCATAAGACCAGGTGATTGAGCTTGTCCTTTGGGCTGGCCAGTGGGGTCTTGCCCTCATCAGAAGTTATGAGACTTGGGAGTTGATTCCTCTGGTTGGTCTACCAGCACATGAATGGCTGCAGAGTATCCCAGTTTTGGGGTTCTCCTTGGGGCTCAAGTGTTTCACCCAAGGGAAACTGCAGAGGAAGTCTAGGAGAGACAAATCACGTGAACTCGTCCCATACTAAGTTGTTCCCCTGCTTTTGTAATTCTCAAGAAATAAATCCAAGTAGATGATAGTTTAAATAAAGTGGCCCATATTTCATCCAATATTCTGTGTGTGATCTCATTATTTCATGGATTGTTGATCAATTATGTTTGTCGTTGTTGTATTAGGGAGTAAAGAGAGATACAGTGCATCATATTCTGTGTAGTCATCTATCTATCTATCTATCTATCTATCTGACATAGTGATGCTGAACATTTTCCATCCTAAATACTCTGGGATAAAGATTTGTCTTCAATTGTGCCAGGTGCTTTAATTTATATAAAATCACTTCCTTCTAGGGATGTAAAGAATATTCTCCAAAATTCGAAAATTAGGAGAAATATGTCTATTTCGACAATTTCGATAACATTTTAGAGAGAAGAAATTTCTGAGCACTTCTCGATCAATGAGTAAGAATATTATTTTTAATAATATCAAAATGAAGGGAAGAGAGAGACTTTGAGCTGACAAATTCGACCTCCAGGGTTTGGGTATTTTGCGTAAGAAAAGCTACCATTCATCCTGGCTTTTACCAGGGGCTATTTCCTTTGTTAGTGTGATTTACCCCCCATCTTTTCTCACTCACAGAACAAAAAGAGGGAGCCTTCTCCACTTTACATCATGCTCTGCCATTCAAATTCTCACAAAAGAGAAGAAGGAGGTGGGGATGTCAAAGGGGGATGTCAAATAATAATAATAATAATTTATGCCCAGGTCTTTCAGCCAAAAGGCTATCAGAGCAGCTTACAAATTACTAGATATTGCCCTGCCCTCAGGCTTGCAGTCTAAAGGGACAAGAGACAAAAGGAGAAGCGAATGAATGGCAGGGGAAAAGTTCAGCAGATCCTCATTTTCCCACATTCTTTTTTGTGAGGGTCACATTCTCTCAGCCTCAGAGGCAGGACATGACCAACTCTCTCTGCACCTTTTCCATGGTGATGCTAAGATCATGAAATAGTAATAATAATAATACCCCTTACCCAAAATGCTGAGGACTAGATGTATTTTGGAGTTTTTCAGAGTTTGGTATATTTTTATACAGTATGTCTAATGGGATATAAGGGGAGATGGGATCCATGTATGCCTCATATGCATCTCATAGACATAGACTGAAGGTAATTTAATGCACAATATTTTAAAAATAATGTTGTGCTTCTGTATACTGAGCTTCAGCAAAACCCTGAGACCACTATTCCTTGTATAATTCAATAATTCAGTAATTGATCTAAACCTTCAGGATTCCCAAGTTTCCTTGAGTTGGGGTCAGACCAGATGCTCTCAGGGTCAGTTTGGGGTTTTGGAATAATTTAGGTTTCAGAAGTCCAGAGAAAGGAGACTCAGACTCTACTCTGGACATTTTTCCTGAGAATGGACTCATGTTTTCAAAAATAGTCATTTCTGGATTTTTGCAACAACAAAAAAGAGGAGGGTCTGTGATGCAGAAAGGCAAGAGGCTTCCTTCCAGCCTTATTTTTTCTCTTTTTTAAAAGACAAATAGAATAAAATACAGTTAGCTGGCCCTTTTTCAGCATGTCAATGGGGATGCTTTGATGGAGAGTTCCTGCATGGCAGAATGGGGTTGGACTGGATCAGGGCCCTTCTTGGGGTCTCTTCCAACTCTATGATTTTATGATTAATTAATATATGGAATCAATCTAAGATGATGAATCGGGGCTGTGGAGTCCTATGGCCCTGCTCCAGGCAATGCTTGCTAGACTGCAGGCCCCATCATCCAGCAGCACCACAGACTGCTGGGAACTGCTGTCTAATAAGGCTGCACATTGCAGAAGTAATCCAGTTCAACAATACTTTAAAGCTATGGAAAATCCTGGGATTTGTAGTATGTTGTGCCACCAGAGCTCTCTGACAAAGAAGGCTAAATGTCTCACAAAACTACAATACCCAGATGTTGTTGTTGTTGTTGTTATTTTCTTATATCCCACCTTTCTCCCAGTATACGGACTCAAGGTGGTGATTGTCCATAGCATTAATCTATAGTATATCTTTCTACAATGTAGATGGACACCTCCATTACATAATTTGTTGGGGATGCTTTGACTGGGAGTTCCTGCATGGCAGAATGGGGTTGGACTGGATGGCCATTCTTGGGGTCTCTTCCAACTCTATGATTCCATGATTCTGTAGCACTCTGAGCCTACTGTGATTTTAATTGTTTTTAAATGTATAACGTTTTAAAGTTATAAAGTCTTATAATGCAAGCCATGCACTGATGGACTATTGCACAATAATTTTTTATTGATTGATTTTATACCCTGCCTTTCTCCCAAAATAGGATTCTCTTAAAGGGGTTTGTTTATTATAAAAAGAAAGGAACGTATAATGGCTTGGAATTAAAAATTATGATAGATAGATAGATAGATAGATAGATAGATAGGTCTTGGAATTAAAATGTGTGTGTGTGTGTGTGTGTGTGTGTGTGTGTGTGTGTCTTAAAATTAAAAATCCCTCTTGGAAGTGGGAATGAAATGTTGTGTGGATACAGCCTGGGTTCTTAGCTCAGAAGTTGGAATACAGTGTCTCAAAGCATGAGCAGAGTGTCTCTGAGCATGAACAGAGTTGCTGCTGCTCATTGCTTGAGAAGCTGCACTTTGCTTTATTGAGCTGAATTTATCTGATCTAAACACCTTCAGAGGAAGAACTCAGTTTGCATCTGCACTGAAAAAATAATCCAGTTTGGCCACTTTAACTGCCCTTGGCTCCATGTTGTGAAATGCTGGGATTTGTAGTTTGTTGTGGCACCTGGCAGATGACTCAACAGGTCCTCAAAACTACAGATCCCAAGATTCCATAGCACGAAGCCATAACGGAAGTTAAAGTGGTGCCATCGAGGTGTCGAGGGTAAACGCTCGACCCTCTTTTTGTGTCTAGGGGGGGGCTCTTAGCTTCTCAAAATGGCGGCACTTAGTCTTGAACCCCCCTTCCCAAAATCCTGGCTACGTCCCTGGTGGGTCATACTGTCTCAGCTTGAGGGGCATCCCATGGCAAAACTCCTCTTTATGCTAAGAAAACCCTCGGTTTGTCCCATCTTCCAGTGACATCCTGATGTTGAACAGGGGTCAGACTACATGTCCTCTAGGACATGCTACTAGAGAGGTCCCTTCCTCACCACTACTCCCTTCTCCTTTTGTGTTGTGTCTTGTTAGATTGTAAGCCTGAGGGCAGGGAACCGTCCGATTAAAAAGATTGTATGTTCAGCGCTGTGTAAATTTGCAGCGCTTTATAAATAAAGGATAATAATAATAATAATAATAATAATAATAATAATAATACATGTCCTCTAGTATGCCATGTATTCCTATGTATTACTTCATAGCAGAAGGGGGTTGGACTGGATAGTCCTTGAGGGTCCCCTCAACTCTAGCATTTCTTGTTGGGGCTTCAATCACAGTTTATTTGTTGAGACTAGGCTTTTGTGTGTATGCCTTCAGGGGTTTTTAAGCATAGAAATGTGCTTTAAACCTCTGCCAAACTTCCTTTTGAGATGATAATTGAGTTTGAAATGCAAAGTAATTAGCGTAATTATTCGCCTTGTCTTTTATTGTCATTCAGAGAAATCTGTGAAAAATATTTCGCTAGTTGCTGGATGGGAGAGAAGAAATCACCTTTTGGAAGAGAGATTTGTGGGAAGAATATTTTTTTAAAAAGTTCTCCTCAAGGTCTCACTGACCGAGGAGAAAAACATGGGTTTCTCCAATCACTAACAAGTGTTGAACTCCCTGCAATTTTTTAATTTGCCCAGGTAGAACAGTGATAAAGAAAGGAGCTGAATCTATCTAGTATCTGATTTTAAGGGTCCATAGTTACTGATCAGCAGTGTTTAACAGAGGCAATAATTTAAATATTTATTGTGTATTTTATGCACATCTATTCATGACCTAACAGATTCCTTATTCTACCGTCACATGAATACAGTTCTGCAGCCGCCGCCTCCTCCTCCTCCCTGCTACTATTGTGTCCAACATTTGTATCCCACTTTTTTTTTTCTGGTAAGCTCAAAGGAGCATGCATATTTCTTTATCTTTACAGTAATCCTATGGGGAAGAATGTGACTGGCCAAAGGTTAGCCAGTGAGTTCCATAGATCAATAAGGACTAGAACCTGGTACTTACAAGTCCCAGTCTATCACTCCAACCACTACATCATACCACTATATCACACTGGTTCTCTTAGTCTTACATAAATTGAGATTGCTTCTTATCTTATCTCTTGCTATCTCTTCAGAAGTATAGAAGCCATAATTAAACTTATGTACCTTATGACTTATCTACCCCTAAACCTTTCCAGAAAAGGAAAACGGTATTTTGGTTCCCTGTGCCCTGGTCCCGCACTCAAACCACTACACCATATTAGCTCAACATTTCCATTAATACTGAAAAATAAAGAGAGAGAAAATCTGTCACACCCCTGGTGCAAGTATGCTGAAATATAAAGATTATCAGAAAAGAAAATGGGACTATTTTCACCAAATGGCCAATTCACATTGAAGGTTTCTTGTTTATAAATGATGTGCTGATAGAATGGTTACAGGGCATAAAATTCATTTTTAAAAAAGATTTTGAAAATAGCTGTAAACTCCACTCTGTTTCATGATTAAATATTCTGTTTCACCTTCAGCAGGTTGTGAAATGAAAATCCAGCTAAATCATGAAAGATCGACAGTTTTCTTCTTCCTCTTGCATATTAAGAATGGAAACTCTCTTTAGGGCATCAGATTCTCAAATCTCTGAGGTGGGACATATTTAGTGCTCAGGAATTCAGAGTGACAGATAAGAGTGGGCAAACTGCAGTTATTGGGAGGAAAAGTTAGAATGTGACATCTGTCGCTGCATGATTAGAAGTAATTAAAGACAAGCAAAACACCTGAAACAATCACTACTGAACTTTTGTGTTGGTGCCTCCTTGGATTTACAGCCAGTTTAATGAGCTTGCTGACATTTTTCCACAGCGCAACAGCAGCATCCAGTGGTCAGTTCTTTTCAAAATGGTTCAGTGGGTTTCTTATTTATGCAAGTCATTGTTCCTTATCTTGTAGTGACAGCCAGAAGGTGCCACGGTATTATTAGTGACATCATAGAAGGCATTACAATGAAGTGGCAATTCCCTATGGAGAGGAGACACTTGTATGTAAGCACTACAACTTTATCAGCTAACAAAGAACTGCAACACGCATCAGAAAAGAAAATATTACTCACTCATGTGCAGTTACCCTTTTACTAGGGTGAACAGCTAATACTTAAGTTCATCACTCTGGTTCAGTTTACTGGCCACATTACTGCACTACACTCATATAGAGCTGCTATTCCACTTTTACTGCTCTGGCTGCCTCCTGTTGCATTCTGGGGTTTGTTGTTCAGTGAGGCTGAGAACTCTAAATGCCCTTTCTTAAAATGCAAATCCCAGAATGCAACAGGAGGCAGCCAAAGCAATTAAAGTGGAATTGCAGAACTATAAGAGTGTAGTGCAGTAATATTATTATTATTATTATTATTATTATTATTATTATTATTATTATTATTA
>NC_056524.1:121689098-121699524 GCF_019175285.1 Sceloporus undulatus
TTATTATTATTATTATTTATACCCCACTCTTCAGCGAAGGCTATCAAAGCGGCTTACAATTAGACATATAGTAGGTGAAGTAATAAATAACAAAATAATATGTAATGTGCTACTTTTAAAAGCTAACATTTCAAACTCTGCGTGTGGGACAATATCCACATTGCTATACAGTGGCACTAACCCCTTTATAGTTATTGTTGATGAGAGGTTTCCATGTGTTCTCCTCAATAGAAAAATGGTAATGATGTACGTGTTATGGGGGAGAGATGGATTGCCTTTATGGCCTTATTTATTTATTTATTTATGCATTCATTTAAGGGGGAGTGACACAAGGAAACTTTTTATTACTGATGCTGTACTTGTGGTAGAGCTAAGTGATAAGCATGGTTTATCAGTGTACATATGTTTCAGTTAATGGAGAGAGGAGTCATCTGTGGGATGAGTGACCTTGTTTTGGAGGATAGATATAGTTTGAGCCACTACTTTTTGATATAAACCAAATATCCCTCCCCAGTTTTTTTGTTTTTGTTTTTTATGGTATTGACATACATAAATCTACCTCATCTCACCATAACAGCTTTACTGTAGTGAACTACTGCAACCAGACTCCCTAGGCAGCACAGCCACCAGGCTTGCTGAATGGGGATTATGGGAGCTGAAGTCCCACAAATAACATTCCTGTGCTCTGCCTCTCTGACAGTTCACAACATAGGAAACTGATAGTGGAGAGCGTTTGGAAGTTGTTCACCATTATTAATTGTCTCCATCAAGAAGGTCCTCATAAATCTTGAAGAAACTGGAGTTCCTTGTTGAACTAACCTAGGTTTAATGGAGCCTCTGGCTCTTCCAATAGATTTGGATTCAAGCTTCCCAGATCCCCAATCATTGTCCAAATTGGCTGGGGCTGATGGGAGATGAAATCTAACAACAACTGGAGGGCTGCAGGTTAATTTAAAGGAGTGACTCCTGTTTGTGAATAGTGAGGAATACTGCAAAACCAAGTCTCCAGACTATAAAGATTATCTCTGAAACATCAAGGAAGTGTGTGTGTGTATGTGTGAAAGCCTGGCACAAAGTTTCCATTCAGAGGAAATTGCCTCTCCCTGAATGATTCAGTGATGCTGGAGGGGAGCCAATGGTTCCCTGATGTTGAGGAAGCATGCCAGGATTTCACACATACATGTTTCCTCAATGTTTCAGAGTGATTTTCCAGTGGTTACCTCACGGTAAGCACTGGTGTGATAATCTTCTGTGTTGCATGAGCCAAATAGACACATTTGTTTGCATGCAGGCTCTTTGCGGTCCTTTAAATAAATGTGTGGAGGACTAGACCAGAGACAGAGCTTGCATTCCTAATTCTCTCCTGTTTGTGAAGAATTATCTTGGTGTCTACCATCTTATCCTCTCCTTGTTGTTTGCCTCTTAGAACAGTAGAGACTGGAACGGACTAGACTAGAAACTCTGATCTATAGTTGGAAGTGGTGTATGTCAAGAAAAACAAAACACTCTTTTTATTATTTGGAGGGGGGAATGCAATGACAAATGAGTTAAATAAAGCTAAATGGGAGGCTTGCCACTACCATGATAGGATGTTCTTCCTTTTTCCTTAGTTCTGGAGACTTTGATATTTTCTGAAACAAGCCACTGTGTTTCTGGAGAGTTTCCCAGGAAAGAAAGAAACAATCACAGCCAATGGGCACAAATATATTCCACAGTCTCTAGTATATTGTGTGTTGGGGGGAGGGGGGGAGGATGTTCAGTCTCCCTCATCAGACAAGTTGAAATTAACTGTGCTAGAGTATATTTTGAGATTAGAGGAGACTATGAGGATTTATAGTACTAGTTTCATTGGTGGCGGGGGGAAACCAGTTGGATGCTGGCCATCAGTGTTTCCATGCAGCTCTCAAAACATCGAAATGATAGCTCTCTAACTGATTGCTTAAGAGTTTACTTGAACAGAATAAACAACCCAGTTGTCCTTTATATTAATACTGTCAGCATCACCTTCTCTAGATTTCTCACAGTATCCATGAACTCTGCATCTGTAAGTACCCTGAGCAGCACTTTTAGTTACATCTTTCACTATTCATCACTCCCACCTGATATTACTGCAGACTTGTGCCTAAAGGGTTAAGTACCTCACTAGAAAGGATGAGTCTGTGATGCACTGCTGTGTTCAATTAAGATTTATGGAGAGTGCTGTTAATGGGCAGCAGTCAAGGACAATGGGAGGCTGTGTTTGGAAATGAAATAAATGGAGAAAATAGACAGGGTCATACTGAAGGTGTCTAGCATCTTGAATTAACAGAATGATGGAAGGAGGAGGGAAAACTCAATAATGCTTAAAATGTGATAGTTGCTTTTGCATGGTGTTGCTTCATTGTCCTTTCATGTCTGTCTTTTATTTTAACCTTTATAATTTTAATCTATTTTAAGAAACAAAACAAAAATATTATAGAGAGGTATGAAAAGATTCTGATTAAGGTAAGAAGAGGCAACTTGTCTCATGGAGGCCACTGTGTTTTACTAACACAACAAGCTGAACCATCCCATGTTAAAATAATATGTGAATCAAGTATCTGTAAGTACCTCCATAGTATACAACAGGCAGCTGGGTTGTATGAAGTGCAACTTTGATGGGATTGGCTTCAAATGGCACACAGCAATGAAATGTAGGATAGGTTTTAGTGCTTGTTACATTTAATGTAAAAGTGCTCTTTTTTAAGTGTAAAATTTGATAAAATTATCAAAGTGCTTATACGTTCATATTAGGGATCAAATTTGTATACACACACACACCTATTTTGTCCATATTTTTGTTCTATTTGATTTATGTATTTATTCTTTTATTTAAAATGTGCACCAAAATTAAATTAAATTTAAAACCATATTTTAAAATCTATTTGTGTGTATTTTTGCTTCAAATGCACACACAGAGCATTGTGTGGCAGGGCTAGTGCAATATGAGTTTGTACTAGAGACAGGAATAAAATTACTGAGGATGCTGTTACAGAATGAAAAAGAAAAAAGAAATACATTTATTGCTTCAGGAAATCCATCTCGGGATAAGAAATCTGGTTACATAAGCCCCCTAAAAAGGGGCTATCATACATGGGGATAAGACATCCATTGTTATTTGGCCTGGAGCCCCAGGAATATGTTCATTTCTCCAGCAAAGGAATGAAGAGGCTAACTAACTTTTTGGAGAATGGGCGAATGACCTCAACAGGTAAGAAGGAAGCAAAAGTCTTGGGTAAATAGATGAAAGAAACACACTGCAGAAATAATCCAGTTTGGGACCACTTTAACTGCCATGGCTCAGTGCTAGGGAATACTGGAAATTGCAGTGCATTGTGGCACCAGAGCTTGCTGACAGAGAAGGCTAAATGTCTCACAAAACTATAGTTCCTAGAATTACCTAGCATTGAGCCATGGCAGTGAAAGTGGTCTGAAACTGGATTATTTCTGCAGTGTGTTTTGGACTAGAGAGGGGAAACATAGAGCAGCCATTCTTTAGCTTCCTTTTCCCCCACTAATCACTATATAAAAGTAGTGATATTGCTTTGCTTACAACAAGTTCTTTATGGAAAAAGTAATCTTTACATGTTATTACTTTTCTCCTTATGGGGTGGGGTGGAGGGCAACAATGCTTTGGGAATAATTTTTAAGGGATTCCTTTCAAATTTCAGGCAATTTGAGGGAGAGAAAGGGTGGGCCCAATGCCATCAGGCCTTCCCTAATCAGGCCTAATCAAAGTAGGAAGAAGGGCCCTCCCTCCAGTCCAGGGGTAGGCAATCTTTTTGAGCCGGGGGCCGGGTTGCTGTCCCTCAGACAACTGGGGGGCCGAAGCCAATAAATAAATAAATAAATAAATAAATAAATAACTTTTTAAGAATTTAAATAAATAAATAAACCGGGACAAATCTAGGACAACATTTTCAAATGGTGGACACATTTTTTTAAAAAAGTGGAGGACATGCAAAAAAAATTTGCTGATTTTTTTAAAAAATGTTAATATAAATGCATGTTTCTGAGGTGTCTATGGACAATTGCCCCCCTTGCCCCTGCCTGCGAGAGGCCAAAGGCCCTGGCGGCAATCGGCAGCAGGACCAGGCTGGGGACAGTCCCAAGGCCTCGCCGGGCCGCATCCGGACCGCGGGCCGCAGGTTGCCTACCCCTGCTCCAGTCCATCTGCCAGGCATCAGAGGGAGAGATCTGCTGGACTTTTCCCCTTCCCCACTGCCATCCTCTTCTCCTTTTGTGCCTTGTCTCTTTAGATTGTACGCCTGAGGGCAGGGAAATGTCTAATTAATAATTTGTAAGGCGCTTTGATAGCCTTTTGGCTGAAGAGTGAGGTATAAGTAAAATTATTATTATTATTATTATTATTATTATTATTATTATTGAAACTTCAACTAGTGTTTTGAATTTTATACCTTACATATTTTTATATTTTAATTTGTATGATCTTTCTTTTATATTATGAAACCTACGGCTATAAGCAATGGAAATTGAATTGAAACTGAAAATGACACGAAAATTATTGTAAATCTCAAGTACCATGTTGTATAAATATGGAAGTCCTTACAGTTGGCCCTTCATATTTATGGGGGCCCATTCTGGACCCCCTCTGCAGATAAAAAATGTGAGACCTCAAGTCCTGTTGTCCCCACTAAAGTGCCACTACATGGGTGGTGGCACAAGGCACCCCTTTGCCACCACTTGGCTTTCACTGATTCCTCCTCCTCCAGGACAGTGGGGCTTTGCTCATGTGGCAAATCTCAGCCTCTGGAGATCACCACTGGGCTGGGCCAAGTTTTCCCAGAACAGGCAGGGTGACCACCAGCTGCCACTTGGACTTGTCAAAGGTAGCTTGGGTGCCCGTCTTGCCTACCAGGTAGGGCAGTAGGGGATGATGGCAGTAAGCAACCAGGAGTCATGTATCAAGCTGCAGCTCCCACTCATGGACTTCCAGTTAAGCAGGGTTAGAAAGTGGAGCAGCAGCAGCAGCATAACAGTAACCACCAGCTTGTAAGGCACCAGGCTGGGCATTGAGTCCCAGTTCTGCCAGTAGCCATGGTCTTTATTGGCAAGAAAACAACTTTAGAAATTTGGTCGTAAATAAAGGCATTCAACAGTTGGCTCTTAAATTAATTTTATTACATCAGAATTCAGTGGGAGGCTGTGTGTTCCATTGTGTCCATGCTGTGCTTTACATTCATCTCATTATTGTCAAGGGTTGTATGCATGTTAGCTGCAGTGCTAGAGATGAAGGAGAAGTACATTAGAAATCTGTAATCATTACACACACTCTCTGTAGCTGCTTCACCTGTTCTGTAAAAGATGTCAAAATTTCCAACATCGCTGCAGTGGGAAAACAACTTGCTACATCAGCAGGAGTGCAAGATTCCAAGGCTCCTCAAAGGACTCAGTAATTCTATCTCAAGGAACCTGAGACAGCACAGATTTCTGCACATGGCAAAGCAGATAGGCAAAGCAGATGTTTTAATGATCCAAGCTTATTAAATTAAAAAGGCAACACCATACTGAGAGAGTTGGAGACTGCAGCTCCAATAACAATTATATTCCTGAATTCAGAGCACTGTCTCCAGTTGCAGAAAGACCCAGAGGGGCCATTGCTGGGAGGATGTTGTTTCTTTGTCTAGTTGCAGCCTGTCTCCATCACACAATGGTGCCAAACCATTTTTATTTCTGCAGTCTTTATCCCTCCTCAAAATTTCCACAGAGGACATTTGCATTCTTTACCCTCTGATTTTCTATTAGCAATGACAAAATGAAAACAAAGTGAACCAGCCTTTCTTTCCTGTTATCTCCATATTGTTTTTATGAATACTTTATTCAGGCAATCTATGGGCCTGAACAGACAGGCCAAAATAAAGTTGCTTCAGGTCACTTTGGAGGTGTGCTGTTTAAATGACACACACATCTTAAGAGGCCAGAAGCTGTGCCAGGACTGGAACATGGCTTTGGCATGACTTTTTGCCCCTTAGGATGCATGCAGCATTTAAACAGCATACCTCCAAAGTGACCCAAAGCATCTTTATTTTGGCTTGTCTATTCAGGCCCTATATGAACAAAGTCCTAGAATATAACTACACATTGTGGCAATCAGCTTTTACTGTAGCCATATAAACAAAAATAGGCTTCATTTAAGTTTATAGGCCAAAATTCAATGGCTAGTTTCAGCCAGAGTTGATGTATTAAATTGTTCGTTAACATTTAATCGGACAAATAAATAAATAAATAAATAAATAAAGCAAGCAGGCAAAACTGAAGAACATCCAACTGGCTTTGGAGCTCCTGGCTCAGACATTTCTACAATTTTGATTTTAAGTAGGTATGTACAAGCTATAATGCACAAAAATAACAATGGTTTTATGTAGTAAAATTTCTTATATGTATGTGATGTTCTTTTGTGCTTTTGTATTGATGAGTTATGCTCAATAAATATTAATGTTAGATGTTATAACAAGTACACTTCTATACCTCTTATCAGCGAACTAACTACCACTCCAGAACAATACACAGATTAACATGCAAATCACTCCTCTCCCCTCAACCAACAGTATATATACCCCATGCTCTTCCATGCTAGTATTCTTTGAAGAAGCCAGCCACAGCTGCTGGTGAAACATGAAAATACTCTTCAAGAACACAACCTCATTGCCCGAAAAACCCACAAAAAATTCCCTAAGTGGTTTACCATGTGTAAGCTAATTGACCCCAACAATCTGGGTATTCATTTTAGCAACCAACTGAAGGATGCAAGGCTGAGTGGACCTTGGAGGTCTGGCTCCCTTTCATGTATAAAACAGGAGCAAGAGTCTGCACCAATTGTTAAGAATTCATACTCAACAGGCTAGGGCTGATGGCCTGGCCAACTGTCCATCTTGGGGAAAAAAGTCAAGTCTTATTATAAAGTACAAACTGGAATTTCATTGCAATCAACCTTCCACTGACAAGTAAATGGTTTCATTGATGAAAACTCAATACTTAACTGACTTGTCTACATCCAATAAATGGAGAGATGCCAAACTGGCTCAGACTGGTACACACACACACACACCCATTATGAGGTATTGCACAGTTTTCAGCAAAGTTGGACAAGACTATCTGGATTTGCCAAAAGGCAGATGTGGATGTGCCCTCTGAGCACTGATAAGTTGGACAAGACTATCTGAATTTGAAAGAGGGCAAATGTCTGTACTTACTTTGCTCTTTACTGGAGCTGTGTACATGAGACAAAGCAAATGCAGACTTTTACCCTCTTTCAAATTCAGGTGGGCTCATCCAGTTTATCAGTGCCCAGAGAGCACATCCACATTTGCACTTTTGCACAGAGGCACAAGTTTTGCATTCATCACTTTAAGAGCATGTTTTTTAATGATTCATAGAACAAAACTGAGGACTAGTTTTGCCCCACCCAGATTAATTCCCTTCACCCAACAGCACCCAAGTTAGGAAGAGGTAAATACAGAGACAGAGAGTCTCTGTGAGACCTGCCTCCCTAACTTCTGCTCTCCAGACATCCTAGTATTTACTTCATTTAAGAGGGTGAAAAAAAAATCTATGGCAAGTTACAAACAGCCCTCAAGGGGCCGTTTTCCCGCCGGCGGCATTCGCTGCGTAGGGAAGCCCCAGCGGCCAGACCGTGAGGCTTCCTTGCGCAGTGAAAAAGGAGCACCGAAATGGCGCTCCTTTTCGAAACACAGAAGTGGCGCCGCGAGCAGTGGAGTGCGCCCTCATGGCGTCACTTCTGCTGCGATACGTCTGGACGCACAGCGTGCAAGACGTCAAAATGGCGGCGCCCATGTGGATGGGCACCGCCATTTACAACGTGCTCCGCACATACTGGGAGGAAGGGCCGTGAGGAAGGTAAGAACCTTCCTAACCCTAATATGGCCCTTCTTAACCCTAGTACGTGCGGAGCGCGTACTTTATGGCAGTTTGTAACCCACCTATGTAAACATTTTAGTCTGTAATGCCTGAAGTTTAGCTACACTCATCTACCCTCCTTAGATTTGTTAGGAGTAGGGTTTTTGTTGTTGTTGTTTTTAGCTCTCAAGCCATTTCCCCCACTTCTACTTTGAAAAACAGATTGCGCTGACTGTTCTGTTGGTTTCTGCTGCTATTTCTGATTCTTTAATAAATAAATAATTGGTTTTAACTGCAAAATCAATTTATCCATGACTTGATTTCTCCCCTGTCACCTCATTCTCACTTGGAGTCAATCTCATTAACTGCTCACTTTTAAAAACCTTCAGCCTGTAAGGCCCTGCAGAAAGTTCATCTTAAGGAACGTTCTTTGAAGTAGGCATGTCTGGAAGAGTTGCCCCCCCCCCAAAAAAAAGCCCCAAGTAAACTGAGTGCACTGGTCTTAGCAATACAGCCCCCTAAGGAAGGCCTTAAGAGTATCCATAGGCCAAAACATGTTGGCCTTTTCAGTTAATAAAATACCATCTTTTAACTATCCTGAGACAAATCTCCTTTTCCTCTTGTAGTTGAAATTTACATAAATCCCATTGATCCAACTGGTCTCTAATTAGAATTAGGAGTTTGATTTATGCTTAATTCTTTTTGTCAGCTGTATCTAGACTCTTTGATATTATTGTTTTTAAATACATGCACACCATAGTTAATATATATGATCCTGTATTCACTTATATAGGGTTAAGTACAATTGAAATGAATAAGTTTGAATGAATACCATTGGAGAAAATACTGCACTGCATGTGGTAGAAAGGTTTCTGCCCCTTTCAACACTTTCTTAGGTGTATGTGGAAGGACAGGCTCCAATATAAAGTTTCAGCCTTGTAAAAGAGATGCAGAGTAGACTTGAGGCTGAGCTTGCTAGCAAGATTATGAATCTTTTTATAATGAAAATGGCAATGTATGTACTAGACCTATTCCATTTTCTTTTGTGTTATTAGTTGAAAATAAATTTGGCAAATTTTTGTTGCACTAAACCAGAGACAATAATTTGTTTTGATAAATAAAACTAGTAAATAATTAATAAAAGCAAACCAGTCAAATATATACTTTTGGAGGGAGTGGATCTTAGTTTCATTTATTTGTTTCAGGGTTTGTTTGTTTGTTTGTTTAAAAAAGACGCCACACTTTTGAGCATTATCGGTTGCAAATGTTATTTTCCACATTTTCCTCATTGATGTATTAAGTTGTCACATTTTACATCTGACCACATTATTCTTTTGACCATATGTTCTGCTATAGAATTAATGAGTAATGATTTGCTGCAAGTTCTGCATCTTTACTGTGTTAGTTTGTCAGTTTCACAGTGGTGCATTGTGGGGAAAATATTTTACTAGCTATACCTTAAAGCATTACACTTTTATGCACAGAATCTCTTTCATAAACAGTTCCATAACTTTTAGTGATAACATTTGTGGAAAAATAAAAATAAAAAGAGGGAGATTAACAGAAGGAGAGGAAGAGGAGAAAGAACAACAACAACAACAACAACAACAACAACAAACAAAAAGCAAGCAGAACTAATAATAATGAAGGTGAGGAGAAGTACTAGTATCCCTGATCTGCTTTCTGCTGCTTTTTGGGGGGGGGGGTGGCAAAAAGCTGTGGCGTGTGGTTGCGATCAAAGGAGCAGTGTCAACCCACCCTTCGGGGAAGTCTGTTTCAGTGTTGTTTTCAAATTTTCTCTTCAAAGGTGGGGCAACTGTGACCTGCAAGCCACATTGGTCCTCAGAAACATTTTTGTAGCCCTCAGGATCCCTCTTTTATTTCAAAAAACATTTCATACCAATTGGTTGTCCCTCCCCCCATGCCTCCTGGGCAATATGGGAGACAATTTTAATGTCCCCTTGAACCACTTTTCAGAGAGTGACACAGAATGGTCCTGTTGGAGAAAAACAGCCTTTTCTGAGCCTTAAATCCCCTAGAAAGTATCAAGCAAATTGATGAAACTGATCCATCCCATATACTTTAGAAAGAGTTGGGACATTTGGAGCATCTTCCTCATAGTAAAGTGAATTTTCTGTATGTGAATAGACAAGATTCTCATTTGTGAAATATTAGTGATGTAGACTTGAGTAAATTCACTTGGACTCAAGGTCGGCGTCAAGTCACTTCAATGACTTAATTGGACTCAGTTTGACAATAAATGATGTTCTGACCTAGCTCAACTTATGACATGCATATTTTTAGTAACTGACTTGCTTACTTTGGTTCAGTAACATAACACATTCATAAGGTATCTTGGAAGAGAACTGCAAATGCATTCAGCAACAGGTTTGAGGTGGAAGGATCCTTCTAAAGCTTTGCAAAAGCTTTAGAAGGATACTTCAATGTGCAATGGAGGATAGATTGCTGAAATAGAAGGACTATTTTTTTCTGAAATACGATCCTGATAAATTGCCTATGATAATTACAT